>NW_020884918.1:5494944-5637444 GCF_003945725.1 Corapipo altera
CTTTTTCTTTTTCTTTTTCTTTTTCCTTTCTCTTTTTCTTTTTCTTTTTCTTTCTCTTTCCCTTTCCCCTTCCCTTTTCCTTTTCCTTTTCCTTTTCCTTTTCCTTTTCCTTTTCCTTTTCCTTTTCCTTTTCCTTTTCCTTTTTCCTTTTCCTTTTCCTTTTCCTTTTCGTTTTCTTTTTCTTTTTCTTTTTCTTTTTCTTTTTGTTCTTCTTCTTCTTTTTCTTCATTTTTTTCTTCTTCTTTTTCTTTTTTTTTTCTTTTTTTTTCTCTGATGTAAATGTTATTTCCCAGCTTTATAGGAACATTTGATTATGACACATGCTCAGGCCAAGGATAAAAAAGTGTTCCTGTCTGTTCCCACTAATGAAAAAAACCAGTCCATCGACCTGTTGGAATTACGACCAAATGAAAATTTGAAAGAATGGCTTGGATGCTACTTTGTCTCATGCGTCACTGACAAAATTGCCTCCTCTGCAGGAGCCTGATGCCTCACAGTTATAACAGGGACACTAAAAAGTACAAATTTTGTTTTTTAGCTCTCAGGGTACACTGTGGGAGACAAAAATCATCCTTCTGCTTATAAAATGAAAAACACTGCTTTGTAGAGAACTGACCATGAACAGATATTCAGCACCACCACAGTTGCTTTTACCCTGATTACAGTCAGTTTTACAATGCCATTTTTTACTGTGAGAACATTCATCATTATAGCAAACTGCTTATGACTGCTGCTGGGTGAAGGAAGTAGTTATGCTAGAAGATGGCAGTCCCTATAATAATAAGAGACTACACAAAAAGCTCTTATAACTACCCTATCATCAGAAATATGTTAACAGTGGTGTTATTGCAGCAGTAATGCTTTTCGCCCTTTTTCACAGTAGCTTTAAGAGAGGTATGTTGGATCACTTCTGCTTGCAGAGGGCTATACTTCAAAAAATAAAAACAGCTGATTACTGCAAGCCTCACCACCCCACACCACCATTGGGTATAAGGGGAAGGTGGTGAAGCTCTGGATTTGCTTCACCAGCCTGGATTAATATGACAATTGTGGAGGGTGGTTCCATCCTCCTTTAGTGAGGATGCCCCTCCTCTGGCTGCCCCAAACTGCAGCTTATCCCTGTGCCTCAAAGGGGCACATGTGCCTTGGAAGGCTGTAGCCATACATTGAGTTTGATTGCCCCCGGCAGCTGATCCAACCAGGCTTTCAAGTGACAGCTCCTACAACCCAGATTTGAAAGTGCTAGCAGTGTTTTTACCAATGTATCACAGAATCAATTAGGTTGGATCTCCAAGACCATCAAGTCCAACCAGTGCCCGACCCCCAACTTGTCCCCCAGCCCAGAGCACTGAGTGCCACGTCCAGGCTTTCCTTGGGCACCTCCAGGGATGGGGATCTACCACCTCCCTGGGCAGCCCCTTCCAATGCCTGACCACCCTTTCCAGGAAGAAATTCCTCCTCATGTCCAGTGTAAACCTCCCCTGGTGCAACTGGAGGCCATTTCCTCTTGTTCCCTGGCAGCAGAGCTCGACTACCCCCCGGATCCCCCCTCCTGTCAGGGAGTTGCAGAGCCAGAAGGTCCCCCCTGAGCCTCCTTTTCTCCAGGATGAGCCCCCCCAGCTCCCTCAGCTGCTCCTGCTGCTCCAGACCCTTCCCCAGCTCCATTCCCTTCCCTGCACATGCTCCAGCCCTTCGATGTCTTCCCTGGATTGAGGGGCTGTGTCTGCTGGGCCTGGTTCAAGCTGGGAGCTTTCAGTCTTAATCTGTTCATTTCCTGAGTAATAAAGATCCAGAGATTCCTCAGATACTCCAAACCCCTCTACCCGAGGGTTCATGGGAGGCTGCTTGTTCCTGGTGGAGCACCTTGGAACGTGTTTGCTCCTGCCTGGGCTCTGCTCAGGGTGCACTCACAGCCACTGCCCCTCGGCCTACACCGTCTCCTTCAATCAGTTTCAGAACACATCCTGCTCACAGATAAACAGATGTGACCTTTCCGGTGCAATTTGGCAGATGTTCTCAATGTACCAAATTTACCACAAAGCTGACTGGTAGCCCTTATTTAATTCACTGCAGAAAGTCTGCCTGCGTCCTTCCTGAAGCAGAAAAACCCTTAATTCCTTGTGCTTTCCTTTCCTTTTCATTCTTTTTTTTGCAGCCAGAATTGAACGAACACTACAGCTAATCGTTTTTGAATATTTGATAAAATATAACCAGTTCTACATTCATATCACCGTATTATAATTTAAAATAACCACACATAATTAGAAAATATATTGCAATAACAAATTGTGACAAAGTAAGGAAGCATTAATTTCGTTCATAAGCAGGGACCTTTTGGAAAAGAAATTATGTAATTTTTCTGTAATGTCTTTCATTAATTTCTCAGTGAAGTCAGATGCCTTATTTGTGGGGCCAACCCTAAACGCTAAGCAAACTTGATTGAGTTACCTACTCATTCTTTTGGTTTGGGCAGACAAACTAGTGTGTTTCACTACCACAAATGGTCACACAAAGCATTTCAGATTCTCACACGATGGTCTTTGCTTAGGTCTCATTTTTACAGCTTTTCAAAAACAGTCGTTTGGGGCCAAACTATTTCCAGTGACAACAGTAACCTTATTGATTTAAGGAGAACAGAACAAAGGCAGCACTGAGACAGCACTTCTGAAAATCATATGTGCTGGTTTTATGTGTTAGTATTAATTCTGAATACTCTTGCACATCATCCAGTGAAGGAGCAGAAATAATAGGGATAGTCAAGGGTTCAAACCCGCAGGGTGCTTGAGGTTGTAAAGTTAAAAAAAACCTGTGGCTACAGATTAGGGAAAGTTCAGTGCCACTCTGGAAAATTCCAAAAGTTGGTAGCAAAATTATTCAGAAATTATTGTACCATAAAACTAAACTAACTACTAATGGGATTTTCATTTCACACTCCTAAAAATCCAAAAATTTAGGCTTTTTCTTCTCCTTACGAGGTTTACTGGCATCAGTTCCACAGGTTTTCTAACACTGTGTTGGTCAGGTTCCTTTTTGCTGCCGTGAGCACACCCATCACAGGCCTTTATTTGTATAGAAATACGGTAAAGGAGAAGAGTCACAGGAATATTTTGAGTATTTTTGAGGTAAATATTTTGAATATTTTGAGATCCATCACTTCCTGATGAAAAATCTACAGAATTGGTCTCTGTTATTAAGTGAAATCACCAGTTGTAGAGAAACAGCTGCCCCATCAGGTGTTTTACAACAGTGAAAGATTTTGTTGTAGAATGGCTTAGTAATAAAATTGGGAGTTTTTTTCTTCTTGTTACTAGAAATCAGATCGAAATAGACAATCTGCTGAAACATGGATAAACTTTCTGTCTTCAGAGGAGCCCTCAGAGTAGTTACTGGTAGGTTTAAAGAAATGTAATTGGTAAATAAAATAAATAGGCTGCATATTGATCAAGATTAACTGCAGTGTTTTAACAGTATTAATACTGCAAATGAGAAATTATTTTAATCAATACATTTGATTTACAAAAAAGCTAAGTTTTTAGCTCAGGTAGTGTCTTCCTTATCCAGGCAGGGTTCAAATTTGAACTGTTCAGGGGAAAATCCTATGTGCAAGCAGTTGAAGGCAGATTTGAGTTCCTCAGATGCCCTTGGAATTCTTGAGATCTCAGGCAGCACTTACATGGAAACTATGAATTAATGATAATGCCATAGAGTCATAGAATGGTTTGGGTTGGAAGGAACCTTAGAGCTCATCTCATTCCACCCACTGCGATGGACAGGGACACTTTCCACTATCCCACGTTGCTCCAAACCCTATCCAACCTGGCCTTGGACACTTCCAGGGATGGGGCACAGCTGAATTAACACACTCCTGAGAAAAGACACATATTATTAGCCTGATGGGCTCTTCGGCTTTCAGGTCAGAGCTGGCCTTCTGCTTGGCTAACCTGGATGACAGCCAGAGAAGGTCCTGCCTGTCTACACAAGTCCCTGTATAAACAACCATTGGTAACACCCACCCTCTAAACCACTGAATGTTATAGAAATCGGTTTGAACAGACCACAGGACCATTCGGCTCAGTTACAGGCATGGAAAACCAAGTACTCCATGCACTGCAAAGCAAGGCAAATCTGTCTATCTGAGCTGAATAGAAAGCAGAATCTAGACCAAAATGAGTCAGGAAATACATAGGAAAAACAGGAAACACATAGAGAAAACTTATGCACGTGTATGAGGATCCACTGCAGAACAGGGTAGGTGAAAATGCACAAAAATTCTGAGAAACAATGAAAGTGGGAAATGGCATCTCCTGCCACACAGGTATTAACTAGTATGATTTTTTTTTTTATTGTTCCAGTATATCTTTAATGAAAATGATTCTGGCTCTTTGTGCCCTCACTACCATGGTGGTGCAATACTGGCTACAGTCTGAACCAACTTCTTCTCGTGAAGCCTCAGCTGCACTTTAACAAACCTTCTCTTTTCAAAGTTTTCCAATCCTCCAAAATTGTCAATCTGCTCTTATTTACAGTGCCCTGAAAAGAACAATTCATCGCTTACAAAAAATCGTTTCTGATTCTCACCGGCATATCCTGGCATATGAAAAAAAGACAAAGTCTACGCGGAAGGTGGGTACAAAAATAATGTACCACTTCAATTTCCATCCTGCCCTTAAAGTGTGTGCTTAATGGCACACAGCCGTTTCATTCTTCAGGTACAATTTAGGTGATTATTTTGAGTGGTTTTTTACTTGAGATAAAATCTCCACACCCACGGCTGAAGGTGGTGCTATGGACAAGAGAATAAGGACAGTAATTGCTCCAGAAACACAGAAGACTGTGCTTTTAGTGAAAAAAAAAAATGTGGGAAGAGGAATGGTTAGCATCTGTAAGAAGATTTTTCTAGGTAGTGTATAAGCTGAAAGATACTTTGTGCAAGAGCTGTCACTTTTAAATGGAAAGGAGGTCATATAAAGAATAAAATACCCATGAAGATGGCATGCCAGTAAACACTGTGTGGTTTCTTCAGGCAGCCTGTTAACTTGCAAAATTTTCAGCAGTTCTGTAAGGCTTGTTTTCCTGCACAGACTGGCATAAATTGTAAAGGAATAAAAAGACAGAGGAAAATAAATTTAATTTCAATTATATGTAGAGGAACATGGCTGAGCACCAGCTGTGCAAAATGGTCCTAAAATTATGTATTTGCACGCATGTAGACACAAAGAAAAGCTGGTTTTGTCACCAGCCATCAAGTCTTCAGAAAGAACTCTCCTTGCAGACAGAGAATTGTGCACAGAGCTGACATTCAGGCTGCATAAGCAAGTCCCTGCAAGTGCTGCTCAGCTGTTCAGAACAAAACAACAGCACTTTTCCTCTGTTGTGACACAACCAGGTTGTTTAAAGGAAGCTATTTCACATCTACTTTCACAACCTCTGGAAGATATGCTTAAAGAAAAATGAGCCTTCGTGTAGGAAAAGCTTGACAGAGAAGTACCTGGTGAACATTTCTTCTTATTCAGGGAAAAGAGGTGAATAGGGCAGCATTTTTCTTTCTTGGCCAAGAGAAGAACTTTGGTCAAATAGATTATTTTGTCTTGAATACAGGTACTGACCAGGCAGCAAACGCGTTGGGCTAATGGCCAGCTCAATGTGGAGTTGTGAAGTGCCTGGACAAAGGAGATCTGGAGCTCTTAGATGTAACTTTTCCTCTGTTATGGTATTCCTTTGAGGAGCATGGTGCAGCTACTACCTGCATTTTAATAAAATAAGTAATACCCTTGAGGAAACATGTAATTCTGAACTCCTGTCTGCACATTTATGACCTCTGAAATTGCTGTTTAATAAAAAAAAATACAACCCGCAGGCCAGAATTTCCACATCCCCACATTCTTGCCCTTCTCTGAGTGCTTGCTCTTGCTATTTTATTATCTTAAACATAATTAATTGTATTAAACTTTATCCAGTTGAGCAAAATCCTGCAAGTTCTCCGTGGAGCAGAAGCTCTGTGGAAAGTAACAGGACAGCATTTTTCCACACTCAAGGCTGGCAGGGGTTTTAGAAAAGACCATTCAATCTGTATGGCTGATGACAGCCAGAGTGTATTATATATAAATATATATACACATACATAGTTCTTTATATATAACAATATGCTTGTTTTGATATTCATCTTTTCTGACCTTCAGTTCTTAGGAAGTATTACTGTATAAATTTTCCCTTAGTTTGGTCCCAGAAGCTGGTGCTTTTCCTTGGAGACATTCATGCACTCTCTCTGTGCTTGACAATTTAATTACCTAATATTTCTAAGAGACGTTTTCGGATGAAAGTCTGTATTAAAAATGTGAAGTGCTGTTATTACTTCAGTGCCTTCTGTGATAGTGAGTTATTTTTAAAGGGACATGATGTCATTTTTGCGTTTCAACAGGGAACTGATCAGTCATTTAACTGATTTTTAAAGGTAACTAATGAGGGGTTACAGCACCAAGCCTGACTGCCTGCTCCAAGCAAGAAATCAAAACTACATCATCCTCAGAGGGAAAACCCCGTGGAGGTGGTCCTTGGAGCAGAGCAGTGAACACCGTGGCTGGCATGGGGCTGTGCCAGGAGAAATTTAGGTTCGATGTCAAGAAAAGCTTCTTCTCCCAGAGGGTGGTCAGGCACTGAACAGCTCCCCCAGAGAGTGGTCTTGGCCCCAAACCTACCAAAGCTCAAGGAGCATTTGGACAATGCTCTCAGGGACAGGAGTTGGACTGGATAATCCTTGTGGGTCCTTTCCAACTCAGGATATTCTGTGATTCCATGTTTGAAAAGAACTAAGCTTTGAATCAGTGTGTTGTGTTAAGACTCATGTTCCTCTTTCCCTGCAGTTGGAAGGGAGAAGACACAGAGCTCCCATCACATTGCAGGACACAATGACTTCATCCCTCTCAGTTTCTTTCACCAGGAGCTGGTATTTACAGTCTGCTTTTACTCTGAGGAACCCTCCTTTCCTCCTGAGGGACCAGGGGGGGATTAGCACGATGGTCGCACTCGGGGCTCTCCTGCATCTCCACATCTGTGCAACTCCAACTTGTGCAATAACATGAGTTCCCAGCCACAGGAGAACAAGTGAACCCGGGGCACCACCATCTCTGAAGTGGGGGTGCCACTGCCTCCCTGTGCCCTCCATCCCGTCCTGGTACCCTGGGACCCCAGGAAGACGACAGCATGAGGTAGCGCTGGTGTTCCTGAACCCATCCCTTTCTGCCCACCTGTGGGACTCAAGCACTCCCTGAGCTTATTTATTTGTTTTTACCCCTCCCACCCTCATTTTATTTCATCAGAAGGGTTCCAGGGAGGGTGTTGCTGGTTCTCTCTCTCCTCCTTTTGCAGGTATGAGAAGTGCTCCTGGTCAGCGCAGGTCACGGATTTGAACGTTCCTGTATGTTTTGCCCACAAATGTGTGCCATGAATTCAAGGGTAAGGTTTGGGGTTAAACCCTGATCATCAATGTTTAGAATAAGAGATAAAAACACTGCTTCTGATGAAACAAAGGCTACCTTTATGTGTGTGTGTGTGTATTATATAGTGCTGCAAAGCACTCACCTTGAGGAAGAATCACAGCATCACAGAATCAATGAGCTTGGAAAAAACCTTCTAGATCCACGGTCTGACCTGGATCAGATCAGCATTTTCTCAGGGAAATCAATAAGTTAGAAACACT
Source organism: Corapipo altera (assembly GCF_003945725.1). Classification (NCBI taxonomy): domain Eukaryota; kingdom Metazoa; phylum Chordata; class Aves; order Passeriformes; family Pipridae; genus Corapipo; species Corapipo altera. The sequence goes on from NW_020884918.1 coordinate 5,502,641, forward strand.
GCAGGGTAGTTCTTTTGGTTTTCTTTTCATTTATTTTTCCCCTTAGCAAGCCTGCCCTATTATTTTTGGACAGGTTGCCCAGAGAAGCTGTGGCTGCCCCATCCCTGGAAGTGTCCAAGACCAGGTTGGACGGGGCTTGGAGCAACCTGGTCTAGTGGAAGGTGTCCCTGCCCATGGCAGGAAGTTGGAACAAAATGATCTTTAAGGTCTCTTCCAGCCCCAACCATTTTGTGATTCTATTATTTTAAATCACTGCGCTTCTGGTAACATTTCACCTGGTTTGCATCTTGTTTTATTCTAGTGAATCAGTGATAAACAGATGCTTGTACGTATTTGCATTTCTTGATAATTAATGCTATCAAAACATTTTCCTTTTCTTTCTTCTTCTTCTTTTTTTTTTTTAAATTCTTGTAATCTTTCGTTGTATTAATATTATTTTTTACTGAAATAGACATTCTAGTCACCGACATCAGCTTCCATAAGAGTTTTTATTTTTCTTTGGTTTTCAGAATATTTATTTCTGAGGTGAAGCATGCACTTCAACACAACAACAAATTTAACATCTTTAAGAGAAAGAGATGCCCTGCAGAAGAGGAAGGAGTCTACTCTGGAGGCATTTTTGGTAGCCGGGGACAGACATCACTGCACTAAGGGCCACCCAAATAGCATAATGCACAAGTTAAAAGGAGCAAGGTCATTTTCTACCTGTACTGGCCATGAAACTTTTCTTGGTGAAAGTGAGGTTCTGCTTGCTATAAAGGGGTGATGTTTCTCCCCCTTCTACAAATATTGGTTTGAGCTCACTCATTCTGACTTGGTGGAGCACATGGACAACCTTAACTCCCCTACAGAAAGCAAGATACCTGTGATCTGGTTGCTGCCTGTCACAGCAGAAGAGAAATTCTGTAACAGCTCTTTAATGACAAACACTTAAAATGAAAGTTGCTGTTTTCTGTTGTATTTGTGACCAAAAAAACTGTGACACCAGTGCCTTTCTCACAGAGCAGCAAGGTCTGTTTTGGCATCTGTGTAGATGAAGCGGTAAATAAAATGTTTTTAAGTAGATAGCATTTATTAACACATAATCCTGAAGTTCCTGACAGAAGGTCTGGTAGAACATTACTATTACCACAGGAGAACACCCAAGCCTGTTGGAGTAACATGTCCACAACCTTTACATTTAGAATTAGTGTAAATAGACACCTGTAGGAGGCTTAAAATAAACTGCTGTGGTCATGTCAGCTCCTTTGTCCCAAAATAAAAGAATTATGTGGCCTGTGTGTATAAATGATTTGGAAACTTGGAGACAACGAGAAAAACACAGGTTTCATTTCAAAATGTGGCATCTGTGCAGGTTAAAAGTCAATCAGAAGTGAATTTCACTTATACCATTAAGAAAGTGTACAATTAGCTAAAACAAAGAGCAGGTAGGTATACTTCTCAACACCTGAGTATTTATTTGCATTGTGAAATAACTGTATACAGCAAGTTCTGGCATTATACTTAATTGTAGTATTAATTGTAAGTATTGGTTTTAATTGTTTTAGCACAGCACAATTTAAAAGTGGGAGAATTATAAAAGTAGAAAAGAATGGCAGAGGTCCTGTTTTCTCTAAATGGAAAAGCAAGAGATCAAAGAAATATTTCAAGCTCTCAGAAGATGTATGTAAATGTTGTGTGAATGAGACACCCTAGAATGTTCTAGAAAAGAAATATCACTGGTTCCTTATTAAGCTGAAGCATAACTCAAGAGAGCAAATTCAAAAATGAAGTACCTTCATGTGGGGTGGGTCACTGATGAAAGCATAAGCACACACTAAAAATTGTCTTGTTTGTACTGGATTTTCTTTATCAGCAAGAGAAGGCAAGTGGGCTGGTTGATTTGTGCAGAGTTTGAAGTAGGAAAAAAATTGTAAAAGTGAGAGAGAGTAGGAAAATAATACGTTTTGGGGTGAAGAGGCCAGGCTGCTGCTTAGATATTTCTCATCTCTAAAAAGAGCTTGGCTACTTTAATAAGAAGTGTTCATTTTTTTTAACGAGAACCAATTTTTGAGAAAATATATAATGCAAAAGTTGAATCTGAAGTTAGTATGAGAATATGCAGTAATACATATATCAGCAGTGTATCTGTTCTTTAAAAAAAAAATCCTGTTTTGTTCCTTACATATAAGTATACATTTAGCTGGGCTGGGTTGTTTGGTTTTTTTGTTTGTTGTGGGTTTTTTGTTTGTTGTGGGTTTTTTGTTTGTTTGTTTTTGTTTTTTAATTTAGATCTTATCCTTGTGTGAAGACAGGTTCCCTGTGTTCAGATGTGTCCATTAGCATCCAGGCTGTGTTGGAAACTTCTGTTGGTGTAGCAGTAGAAATGCATTTCATTTTATTTCTATGATATTTGCAACTCCAGTGCAGACTACGAACACATTTAGAGTGTTTCTTGAGGTCTATTTTTCTTCACTTGAACAAGTACGAACTACTGATGTAGCATGTGATTTTTGTGTTTGCTTGTTTACTCTTCCCTATTATTTTTTCTTCCAGTTCTATCCTTTTCTCTGTTCCTGTGAAGCACTTCCTGCATTAAAAAGGATTTACAAGAATAGCCACTCCTGTGATTTACAGGTGACTCATTACAGACTGAGGCAGGCTGAGATTAGTGACATCTTACCTGCCTTTGCTAAGGTGTCATGTGCTTAATAGACAATCACCAGCACCTCTAGGGGTCAAGATTTCTATGGGGGTTTTTTTCTTTCTTTTCTGCAAGTGAAGGAGGGGAATTATTCTTAGCCAGAGATAGAATAATTATGGAAACAAGAACTATTTCTTTCTGTGATATAATCTGCAAGAGGAGCTCTAAAAATTTTGCACTTGTCTAATCGAAGTCTTTAAAGAGGTTTAAGAGGCCTTAAAGTTGTTCTTAAACTGAGCTGGGCCACCAGTTTCTAGAGCTCGTATATTGGCTATGAAAGGAGAAGAGCCAGGCTTTTCTGGAAGCCAGAAACATTTGGAAGGGATGAGCTGTTCTGTCTCCATAGGTGGATTCTTCACTATCATGGTAGTCAACATTTTGTGGTACAAAATCAGAGCTGTGTTTTAAGTCATGCCTCCACTCCTCATACTTACACAAACATGCCAAAAATGTGGGCAGATATTTATAATACTAAGCTTAAGTAGTATGAACAACTTCATTTCCTCTTTAGATTGTGAATTCAGTAAAGGTTTAAAATTTCACACCGACATCTGTATGCTTTTAAAGGAAGCAATAGCTGATTTTCCAAACTTTTTTCCTCCCACCTCCAGGTGAATTTCATAGCAGACCAGACCAAATCAACCTTGTCATACTATGTGCTTCAGCCACAGCTGAAGAAACCTGATTCACAGACACACAGAAAGAAGAGTGAGAATCAAGTCCACGTAAGATTTTGTTTGTATCTTTCTTCTCTTACTTTCATTTTCTTTAAAATCTGGAGACAGAAAAAGGGTTTTCTCAAAGCCTTGCATTTTGACAGATTTTTTTTTTTTAAGCTGACGTTTGAATCAAGCTGGGCACTGCAGAACAGAGGCTCCCAGTTTTCAGAGTGCAATCTGGGCAATTTAGGAGTAGGGCTTTTAGGTGAGACCCAGTGACCGTTTGTCCTGATTCTCACTATAGAGAAAGATGCTTTTGGAAACCTTCTTAGCAGTAACCTTAATTTTTAGTGGATTTCTTACAGAAAGCCACTGCGATGGGTTGTGTCTCATTGCTATCACCTCTGCTTTTGATGTCTGCAACTGCAAATTTAATAAGTTTCAAAGTGATTTGGAGCATTACTCTGCAAGTGTCTTACAGTGATATTGTGCTGCGACTGCTATCTTAAGGTGTCGGTTTTGAATAAGGATTAATTACAAGCTAAGCGGAATTTTAGGTCCTAAGAACTTTGGAAATTGAAATATTGAAGCCTTCCTGGGGCTTTCCCTTGAAGTACATTAAGCATTGGCACTTAATGTAATAAGTAACAGAGCAGGTATAGTTGCCTGACCAATGTAACTTTTTAAATCAGCAAATTATGAAAAATAATAATAATAATAATAATAATAATTATTATTGTTATTATTATTATTATTATTATTATTATTATTATTTTCTCTTCTTACATGGCAATTTCTATGCATTGCAAAGTCTCAGACAGCGACTTGGCCTTCCTCAAATAATATAGGGGTAGTTTGGGTTTTCTTATTAACTTAATTTTGACTCCCTTGGACACGTCAGTTTCTTCCCTGAAGTCACAGCAGCTCTCTGTGTCACTGATGGTGCCTTTGCTGTGGTTGACTGTTTCAATTAGAAACTGCTTTTCAATTAGAAAGGACTCAGCGTATTTTATATTCTTCTTCTTCTTAAGGAAAAGAAAAATCATGATGGAAGAAGCTTTTTTCCCTGAAAGTTTAACTTCTAATGATATGAACTCTGATATGGCTCCTCAGCCCATGGCATTTCCTGTATCTTAGGGCATTATACCCACCCCATACCCAACTTTTGGGTTGAACGTAGAATAAGTGAGGAAATAAAGACAACTTTTCAGTGAAATCCTGGAGAGTGGAGCTGCCTGTCTCTCTTCTCCTTCCATCAGAAAACGGAGCTCTACGTGCAACTGAGAATGATGGGTTTGATGCCATCAAATTCCAATTGGTGGCATCAAATTTGAGTTTGCCAGTCACCACTCTATCGAGTAGACTAGAGATCTTCCCTGTATATAATGCAAGTGCTAATTGTGCCTGTATTTTATCAAGGGGTTTGTGTACAGAGAGAGACTGTTCTGAGGCAGGGTATTGCAGAACTACTGATGATGAACAAAATGGACCGTGGTATGCTGAAATTGCAGCTGGAGATGGAGGAACTTTACCAGTGTACTGTGGAAGATGTCACTGTCATCATTCCCACACACGGAGAAGGTGAAACTGGACCAATGGATGATATTATTGTAAAGAAAAGTTTAAAGCTCTGCTGTGGCTGAAGTCTTGTTTTGGAAACTGCCAGCCTTGATAGGAAACAACGGCATATATTTACGGCAGTTCAGATCCTTGCAACCTGAAGGAGCCATTCTTCCATCCCCTTCCACCCACGCTGCTCCATACTACTCCTTTTGGGGTTGTTTTTCAGACCAACCAGCTGGGGAGTGAAAGCAACTGGGAGAGAGGACAGATATCACAAAGCAGATCATCCTCTAGTGATGCTTTCTCTCTGACAAAATGTGTATACCTTGTGTATATCTCAAGCCAGTTTCTCAGTGTCATTCAAACATCAGATGTCAGACATTTGCCTGGGGCAAACTGCTGAAGGGAAGCTGTGGGTCTTTAAAGCCAGAACATTGGCTTTCTGTGCCTCACTTTGCTGCTTGTGTCACTGACACAACAAGAAACATGGCCCTTCTGCTGTCCCTGACTGATAAGACATTTAATTTGCTCTTTTCTCATACTGAGATGCAAGTGTCTGTTTTTCTACCAGTAATTGTATCATAATGTGCTGGATGTCTCTGGAAGGATAGTTTGATAGAAAGACAAGTAGTATTTACTGTATTGCAGCTGAGAATTGTAAAATAAAAAAAGGAAAGTCAACCAGAAGTCTTCTCTGGTGGTCCAGCTGTTAAGAGTAAGAAACTGTCAGAACTGGGTCACTTCAGATACTATTTTTTTTCAGCTAACAGCTACAAGACAGACCTTCTCACCAGATTTTAGACCTGTTTCCCTTTGTGCAAACATGATTGTCGTGTTTTAAAACTGGCTTGTTTTACAGCTAAAATTGCAACTTAACGTAGTTGCTGAAATAAAGGACTCTAGTTTAGGATTTAATTCTGATACTTGGATTCTATGAACCTCAACCATTCTTAGCTCAGTCTTCTCTGTCTGGCAGGAATGAGCCACCTCTACTTTAATTGCCAGAGGAAGTTCACTAACAATTCAGTTAATACTCTTGTCAAAGTGATCATCCCCCAAATCCTACGTAGGGCTCTACAAATGTATTTCTGAAGTTTTTGTTTTAGCCTCTGCTAAAATCATTCCCAGTGTATGGAACAAAGAGAGGTTTTTGCTTCAAAGCTCCAGCTGAGCATTCAGAGAAAGAGGGAGACACGATGGAAAACCTCTGGGGTGGTGAGTGAGAACTACAACACACATGGAATGGCTGCAGATCCGTGTTTAGATACCACAGTGACACTCTGAGGATGTCAGTGGTGCATACCAGTGCCTGCTCAGCCTGCAAAACTGAGCTTTCACAGGCACTTAGAGGCAGGAATTTGTAACTCTTACGACAAAAACATTTACACATTTGAGTGTTCAAGGAAGACACTGAGAGAGGCGTTTGTTGAGCAGATATGCTGTGAGAGCTTTCTCTGATAACCTGCTCCATAAGAGCAGAGAGAGAAGGTTCACTCCTACAGCTTCAGAGCACAAATGCTTTTCCTGAACTGAGTTACACAGACACAATACTGTGGAGCAAACGCAATCTTTTGATTTCAGTGAGTATTTCCGTGCATTTTATAAACCCGAAACTGTATCTCATGAGTGGTGGAGTGAATTTCCTACTAGATGTGTACACAATTAGCTGAATTCTTTATACCTGTGTGAAAGCTCAATGTATTTGCTGGTCTTCTGAGGCCTTATGATAAATTAACCTACTCTGACTCTCTTAGCTCATAGGATACTTGCAGGATTCATTTTGTATGGTATTTTAGCAAGGCTTCAACCAACAGTTAAAGATCACAGGGTGAAGTAAGAGAATTCTTGACAGCAGTATTGCTTACAGGGCCTAGTCCTCTGTGAAAGCCTAAAAATAATAGAATAGACTGGTCTGGCTTGGAAGGGACCTTAAATCAGCTCATTCCAACTCCCTGCCATGGCAGAGACACCTTACAGTAGATCAGGTTGCTCAAAGCCCCGTCCAGCCTGGAAAAATGCATGTTGAAGTCCAGTGTTTATAGTAAAAAAACCTCAAAAACCTAAACAAACAAAAAGCCATCCTTTGGCTCCCCAAACTTCTAATAGTTATGGCTATATTCAAATTAGCCACCTTCCGCTATTTTAATCTTGGCTTAAATATGAAACTTTGCAAAGTTGTTGGGGTTCTTTTTTAAAATAACTAAGTGGAAATTTGCAGGAGAAATGGATATTCCTCAAGTTCAAACTGGCTGAATAAAAATAAACATCTCCTTTAGGTGTTTTGATCCAGCAGCTGGAAAATTCAGTAAATCAGCCACTGGCCCACAGGAAAAAAGTTGCTAAGGACATTGCGCCAACTAGCTCTGGATCCTGTTTTTAGGGTAGAATACTATTTTGTCTTCATTTAATTGCTGGGGTGTAAGAGGAGACTTCTTTTAATTTAGCAGGTTAACTTTTAGGAAAGACACCCCTCTTCTAAAGTGGGTCCATACTTCCTGTAGAGACTGGAAACAAGAAGTAAGAACAATGTGACAAAGGTGGGACAAAAGCAGAATACAGCAAATCTGAATGGTCTGTTACCTGGAATAACATATTCTGCATTTCACTAGATTAAAGATTTCTGTGCCTTGTGTGTGAACCCATTCTGATAGGAATTTGGAACTTCTCTGTGAGGGGCCACCTGATGATGAAGCTGCTACGGGTAAAAAACACATTCCCAGAATACCAGAGGCTGCCAAAAATACAAATACACCACCATTATGTTGTTCTTTATGAATTATCAGTACCATTGGAAAAGTTGTGATTTGGGTGGGGTTTTTTCTCCCCTCCTTTCTTTCTGTCACTGTAAACAATTGGGATAACAAACAGTGGATATCCTAGAAAACCACAAAGAGCAAAAAAGATTTTATTTTTTTTTTAACAAGCTCTTTTTGAACTGTTTAAACATTAACTTCTGTCCTTTGAATAAATGGATTTTCTTAGTACATTAAATTCTTCCATGAAAAGCCTGGAAAATATATTCAATCCTGAAAGTATTTATTTATCAACAAGTGCAGCTATTCATTTACCAGTTTGTCTTAACTGTCCTAAAAGCAATTGAAATATTTTAAAATCTGCTGTAGAAATAAAATCCAGCCTACAGTGCTGGGTGATGGGCAGGAAATCTACCAGACCAGTCGCTTAAAAAAATGTCTTGGCCATCAGGGCTGAAAAAGGTTTGTGCAAGTAAGGACAAAACAGCAAAATGGAAAATTTTTTTCACGTTCATGGCTTCGTGAGACCCATTGTGACAAAGCAGGGGAGTTTTGCAGCTCTAGTGATAATGTGTCTAAGCCAGTGTGAGGGTTTTTTGGGCGTGGTTTTTATCAGAGTGCTTGTCAGCGTGTTATGCCTGTGCATCTCCAGTTCAGAACAGATAGTTTACTCCCTTTTTCCTGGCAGCCAGCTCCCCTAGACTTTGGTGACAGCAGAGGGTGCCAGAAAAATGTGGCAGCTTTTGCACATTCTGACCTTTCCATGTACACCAGGCTGGGTTTCCATCATTTTAAGTAAAGGTTTTCCTTTGCAGCAAGTTTGGAAGAAAGAATTGGTCACCAGCAGCAGCAGGGTAGAAAATTCAGTACCCATCTGAATCTTTAAAGGGAGGGCAGAGTGCCAGCCTGACTAGCTTCTGTGGCATTACACCCATCTGCCAATCCTAAGACTACCTTGAAAATTATAATGTGATGCTTCTTATGCTGCCCCTGAAACTTTCAGCTTTTCAGTGTGGTACAGAGCCCTGGGGTTAGTGTGTGTGACCCATTTCCCTCCTCCCCATTTAAAAATGCACTTCAAGGGTAGCCTGTGACAGTGGGACATAGTTTACTGGCTTCATGGGGCACATTTGGAACTCCTCACATGATAAAACTATAAGAAATGTGTTTTATTTTGGAGGGTGCTTCTCTGCCAACACACATGACTGTGGTAACTGCTTAAATAATCAGTGATGAAATAAGAGATGGTTGACTTTTAAAGTATAAACTGGCAATTTAACGTCTTAGAAGAATAATTTATATGTATGTTTGTACGGCTGGTTTTGAGTATTTGGGGTTTTTTTACGTGTTGTTTGATTTTTAGCCTTCTGTCTCCTTCCTACTAAACTGCTGCCTTTTCCAAGCTGAAGGGTCTGAGCTGCTGAGGTGTGTTCTTTGTGTAGAAGCCAGCCCAGGGCTTCGGTCACCTCCGTTCCCCTTCTGGAACCTTCGCTGCAGTAACTGCTTTGATAATAAAGGAACCACATAATAAAGGGACAGGCTTTCACTGGACATAATGTTTTGTTTCCTGTTCCTTTCCTAACAGGTACAAGCACTTATTAGGTACAAGAACTACCTAATAGGTACTTCTCACTTCACTTCTGAACACTAAACTAACACTTCTTGGAGTTATGGTAAGCAGTACAGATCTTAAGTTTTATCAGGTCAGTTCCTGAGACACATGGAACATATTTTTCCCCATATACTTTTCTATCCATCTAAATTGAATTTTGTTTGCCTTTTTATTGCCAATTTACTCGGTCACACAAGATCTTTTTGCAGCTGGGAGTTGGCCTCCTTTTAACCTCCTTGAAAGAATAACCTGCAAAGTAGTAGTTTCCTAACTGCAGTTAGGAACAGTGTTTTAGGGTTTTGTCTATGCAGAAACTCACAATTAGCCAGTTTTATTTTTTCCCTGTGGCTGGCTCATCCCTTTTTAATTTTAATTTTTTCCTTCCCACTAGGTTTTACTGCCAACTTGAGATACAGCACTGGCAGGCAGGTTTTTCCAGTGCGTCTTTGATCACTGGCAGATTTTTGCCTGGAGATCCTTGTGATGCATTCTCATCCTTGGCAGCTTGTGGCTGAAACACATAAAAGCAAAGGCTTGCAGGAGGGTGTTCCACCTGTGGGTAACTTCCTAGATAAGTTATAATCACTTCTGTTTCATGCCCAGTTTTGTCCTGACATTGTTTCCTCATAAAATCGGGAAGGAAGTGGAAAGCTTTTAGAGGGTCACATTGAACACACACACACATTGTTAACGGAGTGTAGTGATGGCATGATTACCCACTAAATGAAAGAAATAAAAATTACATCCTAATTCAATTTATGTGGTTGTTGTTGCCTGTATCTTGTCTGTGATCAACGCTACTTGTGTCAAAAATCCACATTTAAAAAAATCAGTCACCTATGAATAATGGTGATCTTTACAGTTTATCTAATCCACAGTTGTTTTTAGCCTAGGAAGCATCTCCCTCCCCTGTTGCTCTTGGAGGAATTCCTGTTGAATTTTTTGAGGTTTTGTCCTCTTAGCCAGAAAACGGGTTCTTTGATTTCCCAACTGGAATCCTCCTTGCTCTTGGAGACTGATGGCAAAAGGCTGGAACGTTCCGGGTAACCTTTCGATCATCCACCACCCAGACTTAAAGCAGATACAGAAAATTTCCACTAATGTTGAAATCACAGAGTCATTTAGGTTGGAAAAGACCTCCAAAGTCATTGAGTGCAACCTGTGTCCAACCCCCACCTTGTCCCCCAGCCCAGAGCACTGACTGACACGTCCAATCCTTCCTTGGACACCTCCAGGGATGGGGACTGCACCACCTCCCTGGGCAGCTCCTTCCAATGCCCAGCAACACTTTCTGTGAAGAATTTTCCCCTAATACCAAATTTAAATCTCCCCTGGCAGAACTTGAGGTCTTTTCCTCATGTCCCAAGTCCTAGTTTAGTCCCCCACGGGTGGCTGGAGAGAAGAATTGGAGGCACAAAGATCACAGGTTGAGATAAGAATTTACTGGAAATGGCAATGACATAAGAAAACCAGTGGTAACAATACTAATAACTAAAGGGTACAAAAGAGATTCACATGCAAAATGCTCTGGGGGGAGCCCAAACTGGCACTACCCTGACTGGGAGAGAATCCCTTTCCCCCCCACTTGCAGTAAGGACCTGATGTGGTACAGAATAACCTCTGGGTCCTGGCTGTGCCCCTCCTGGCTACAAGAAAAATTAACCCTGTCCTGGCCAGAACCATCACATCCACTCACTGTTCCCTGTGAGCAGAGCCCGACCCCACATCCGGCTCCCCTCTCCTGTCAGGGGGTTGCAGAGCCAGAAGGTCCCCCCTGAGCCTCCTTTTCTCCAGGATGAGCCCCCCCCAGCTCCCTCAGACGCTCCTGCTGCTCCAGACCCTTCCCCAGCTCCATTCCCTTCCCTGCACACGCTCCAGCCCCTCAACGTCTCTCGTCTGAGGGCCCAGAACTGCCCCAGCACTGGAGGTGCCTCAGCAGTGCCAGCACAGGGAGGGCACTGCCCTGGTCCCACTGGACACACTATTTTCCCCATTCAGGAAACACCCAAATTCCTGCTGCTTGACAGGTGCAGAACCTCCTGGAGTATGAAAATCAGAAGCCAGTTCAGGCCGAGAGCCTTCAGAAAGGTAGAGCCTTTCTGTAACTAGGATTTTAGCAGATAGCTCACTTCCAGGAATTGCAGAAAAAGTTGTAGCAAACTGATGGGTGAGGGAAAAAAAAAAAAAAGGCCAGTTGGTGTAGGAAGGCTTTCACTGCATGCTGTTACCTGCATCTTTAATTATCTCACCTTTATCTCCTTCTGCAGTTGGCTTGAAGGTTTGATACAGTTCACTCAAAGTAGTAAGATGTCATCTAACCTTTTCTCCAAGATTTTCCTTGTGTGAGAAGTTCTTGGATAGACAAGAATGTATTTGGGAATTTGCCAAAGGAAAATTGGTGCAGGCCTCAGTTCAGTTGCAGCCTCCTCCATCCACCCTCTCCACCCACCCCAACAATTCTCTGCTGTCTTGAGGAGAGCAAAAAAAGCATCTTCAACAACAAAGACCAGTTTTAAATGCTTTATTCTGGAGCCCCTCTCCACACTCTACTTACAGGTCAAGTCACTGTGCAATGGTGATGCAGAAAGCACTGATCTGCTACAGGCCATCAGGAAAAACTTCCTGAGAAGCATGGTTTTATAGGAAATAAATCATGCTAAAAACTGATCCTTAATAGGTACAAAAAATTAAACAGATAAGGAGAAGAAAAAAAGACTAGATGCACTATTAAGACCAACATGTGAACTCAAGACTGCTGTGAAATATCATACAAAAAAGGCAATAAGGAACAGTAATGCAGCATTAAAGGTGGGAGTACAGGGCAGACAAGAGTTACAAAACATTCTGCTTCAATATTTCTCATCCATGTACTTCGTTCAATACTGTAACAGCAATGGAGAGCAAAAAGCACCAGACATCCAATTAAAGAAATAACGAATGAGGAACATGAAATTAGGAAAAAAAGTGAAACCTTCACATTAGGGAAGGAATAATCTCAAATACATTTATTCAACAGAAACACACCACTTGGAAAAGCTGCTATGTCAGCATACATAGACAATACCATTATTCCAGCTCTATGGAAATGACTCGTTTTTCCTAGTCTGTAACCTCTTCCACATACAGTACTGCTGAGGTTATCCCCAGGTGTATGGCAGACACTGCACACACACGAACAAAGCAGCACACTTGGAGGAGTAAAACAGGAGGAAATTGTTCCCTTTGAAATAGAAAAGCAACAATCAGGAGGCCAGGAAACATGGGACAAAGCATCATTGAGCCCTAAACACATAATTCCAATTAGGTGGGGACATTGTGCAGCTATGGCTTCTGCCTTCCAAAAAGCCAAGCCTCCCCCACAGTCTAAGTGCAGTATTCCCATGTGGGATACAGCAGTTACTGAAGTGACAGAAACCATGAGCAAGAAATCCTTGCAAATACATCTGCACTTGAGAAACTAATTCCCATTTTATCTCCTTATAGCTGGCACAGAAAGCAACTGTACTCTCAACTGCATAGTTGGAGTTTTTGTGGTGGGGATGTGTCCTGATTCCGACATGGCAGCACAGAGACTGTGTGATGCAGGGTTTGCATAGATAGTCTGTCCCCTTCCCAGCCCAAAGAACACAAAAGAGGAAGAAGTCACAGCCTAGGATTTTGTTGCATTTGAGAAAGACATGAAATTAGGAAAAAACCCCCCCAAACAATCCCATTTACAGAGGTTTCTTATATATCCCCAGGTAAGGGGGAGGTGGGGAACAAGACAAACAACACATCATGGCTATTTCAAAGCTTCATTGTCTTAATGAAGTTTATTACAGGCCCCAGTGAAAATATTAAGAATTCACTAACTCATACACTTCTGCACCTTTATCCAGGTTGTTGTTCTAGAGTGATTAACTTCCTTTATTTATTAAAAAAAAAAAAACCACAACCTTATTAATTTTTACATTATTGCTGTTTCTTACAACCAAATTAGAAAACATTTACGGAATTCACCTAGCAAGAAAAAGGCAGTGCTCCCAGAACAAACCAAAAGCATAAACACATGTTCTCCAAGGGCCTTTTCTACACCAGCTACTTAATGAGCAGGGGAAAAAAAAAAAAAAAACAAACAACAAAACAAAAACCAACCATCCAACCTATCACTTCTGTCTCCTGGCATCAACAAATTTACCCCACTTTCCAGAAGGGAAAAATCCTTTCAAAATAAACACCAGGATGACCTCCGGGGTGATGACGCTGGAGTTCCAGAGGGAGGAGCTGCAGCTCTGTGCAATGCCTGCGGGAGTCCAGTGCTGCCCCGAGTGTCAGTCCAGGGAGATGATGTCCAGGGAAATGATGTCAGGAGCGCTGCTGCTGCTGCTGCTGGTTATCACCCCGGCCTCGGGCTCGGCCCTGCCCGAGGAGCTAACGAGCGTGCTGCTCTCCTGGTGGCTGGCTGAGGTGATGATGCTGCCAGGCGTGCTGCTTGTTAAGGTTGAGGTGAGACTATCCAAAAACATAGGAGGACAGTACTGCTTGAAACAAACAATGAAGAGTGAAGAGACTAACTGCACGAGGGAAATGTATTCTCTGAAGATACATCTTCCCTACAACAAGCACCAGACACGTTTCTAGTGGAACACCATGAAGGTGTGCACAGCAAGAACCAGAGTTGTGCAAAGAGAGTAAGCAAGTGGGCATGGCATACACAAGCACTTCCCCACTATCCTCCCCTTTCTGCTTTTCAAAGAATCCCAGAATGGTTTGGGTTGAAAGGGACCTTAAAGCTCATCTTGTTCCACTCTCCTGCCATGGGTACAGACACGTTCCACTATTCCAGGTTGCTCCAACCTGGCCTTGGACACTTCCAGGGATGGGGAAGCCACAGCTTCTCTGTGCCAGGGCCTCACCACCCTGGTTGTATTCAAGTTAGTGCTGAGCATGTACTTACTTTAGAAAGGGAAACCACCAGTAAGGAGTGAGTTTCCAGGCCTGGATTTATCATAGTAAGGCTAAACTGAAACCTCCTTAGTGCATCTACATTACTGGCTCTCCCTGGGAAAACAGATTTTCCCGGGTTGTGGTTAGGTCCAAGCAAGTGGACTGCAGACATGGTTTGGATGACAACAGCACCCTGATAATTATTGGAGCAGAATGTCACAAAAATCAGACTTGGAAATTAACGCCACAGCAGTTCAGAAACTTACCTGTGAATCAACTGGGATTAGCGAAAGAAAATCCAGACCTAGGAGGAAGAGAAGGATAATAAATCAATAAGTCTCTCTTTTATTCACACACAACAAATTTAAGGAGTTTTTTTTTTGTGGTTGTAGAACAGATTTTGCAATTGATACACAGCTTCTAAATGGAATATACCACTGTGACACCACTCTCAATGACTACTTCAGGCAGCAGCAAAACAAGTTATCTAGTACAAGTGGCTCTTTTTAAGAATGAGGATGACAATGATGTATTATTCACTGGATATTGCAGGGTGGTTCAATGTGGTTGCTTAGATGGAGGTTGCCGTTTGGAGCTGTTGGTTCATAATGCAAGTTTCACTGCATATTGTACCTGACTTGGCCAAACTGGGACATGAAGAGTGTCATCACATTAAAGATGCTGGAATGAAGTAAAGTCACAACATGCACAAGTCCAAAAACAAGCAGCAGGTCTCTTCCTCCACCCACGGGCAGCCAATAAGGAAACATTTCTAATATCATCCCCGTTTTGTGTCTAGACAAATAAAAGGAACGAAGAAGAGGAAACTACAAGTAGTTCAAAGTATATCCTCTAAGAGCAGTGACAACTAGCGTCCATCTTAAACACCATTAGCGTGTAAGCATTTAGGGCAAGATGTTTAGAATTATGAAACCAATGAGAAATTACCACATTTTTTGTTTTGTTTCTAAATATTGGCCTTGTGTTTGCTATGTCAACAGAAAGAAATGATCGACTTACTCCCTCCCTCTCCCCTCACCTCCACATCTGTTCTGGCCAGTGACATCTCTCCTCTTCTTCTCCATTAGAGAGAAATTTTGAAGGAGATTTAAAGCTCAGCTGCATTTACAGAATTGACAGCTTCTTTTGTTCATGCACATTCTAGAACTTCTGTTGATACAGATGGACAACAGTTCTAGACTTCCATTCTCTCAGTTTACTCTCCTAACCAATTTGAGAAAATTACTGATTTCATAACAAGGGAGAAGTGGAGGGAGGGAGCAGTAAGGGAGCCAAAATGGACAGAGAAACAGGGGGAATGATATCCATCTCATTGCCAAACTGGTGCTGAAAGAAGAGGAAAAAACCCAGAGATGTTGCAGGGAAGGCATGGAAACAGGCAATGGAGCAGGGAGAGGGGAAGTACAGGAGGCCAAAGTGACACCTGTCACCACAAGTCACCACTTCCTGGGCTCTGGGTTTGTTACAGCCGGCCAAGAGAACCCCCAGAGTCCCTATATACAAGTGTTCTTTTCAAGGAGCCAGGATAGAAAACAATCAGTATCCCCACCTTTTGTCTGATATTTAGCAGCAGTGTTGAAGAATACATCATAGGCATTTAGGGTATGTCTAGGTAAAGAAAGTCAATAGAGGTCAGCTCACAGATTGTAGCTCACCTTAACCTTTTTCATACAGTCTAGACAGAGCACCACTACAATCAGCAAGCAGAGTATCTATACCAAGGGCTGGGATGAGTCAGCACCTTCACAACTCTACTAACTTAAACAAGCAACTACTCTCCCTCACTTCTACAGTGCATAACCACAGGATGTTTACACAAAGTCTGACTGAGCACAGCGAGAGCGGTCTCTGGCTGCTGTGCCCAAGTGCCAATTTGTACCCCAAAAGCAACGTTTGTCACACTGCTGTTGCAAAATGCAACCTGAAACTGGGCAAACAGCCTGTACTGGGCTTGTCTAGACATCACATCAGAGCAATACTGCATATAGTCTTGTTCCATTAGAAAAAAAAAACAACAAAGTGTTAACCAATTTTTCAATTTTTACCCCCCCCCCCTCCCGCCCCCTTACATTAATAATGCTGTCAGAACACACACGAAAAACATCCAGCACCTACCTGGCAAGTCCGATGAAATACTGGATATTGGTGGGTGATGGAATGGTACTGGGTACTCTGTTAATGAAGGAGGAATTGCAACAGCATCGACCGTCGTCACGCTGGGCACTCTGGCAGTGGATGGCTGGTACATGAGAACCCTGTTTCAGACAGCATGGGAAATTACAAACAACCTGGCCGTTAGTTGCAGAAGGGAAACCACACACTGCTGTGCACTCTCATTCACAAGTCACCGGGTTACAACACAACTCCAGCGTGGCTACTCACTACAAAGTATCCACTCTAATTTCCTCTTTCATAACAGTCTTCATAATAACATGACCGTATCTTGGCTCTCAACAGCAGCTGTGACATAAGAGCAAGCTGGCATTAAAGCAAAGTACAGTGCTGGAGTCATTGGTGGCAAAGTCAGAAACGAGTGTCTGTGAGCACACTCAGAGGGATGTGCAAGTGGCCAAAGACAGGAGTGCTCAGTCTGATTTCTCCTCAGAACTCCTCCTCAATGCCAACCCGTCATGCCAGGGGCATGACTGACCATTATCCAGCCCCTGGAGCACAGATTATACACATGGCAATTAAATATAAACCCACCTTACTCAAAGCCTGAGCCCAAGCTAAGTTTAGCTCTCCGGGAGCATACAACCAGCTCCAACCTTACTGCCTTTCCTTCTGCTGCCCGACCTCTTCACAGCTCTGTTACAGACACCACCACGGGTGCTCAGGCACCAGCCACATGAATAAAGTAGTTCATAAACTCCAAGTCAGGTGGAAACACCCAGAATCCTGCACCCAGCTGCTTCACATCACTCCCTCCAGCCATGAGTGTTATACACTCATGTCTTCCTCCCTGGACTCCTGTCTTTAAGCTACTTCTGGTGTCAGAAACTTGGATTTCAGACCCTCCCTTCATAAGCACCTCTCACACTTTACCTACCTGCCTATGAGACACCCCACGGTTTTACCAAAACCAGCAGACAACACTGTTTACAGGAGACAAGCTGTTGCCCAAAAGCCTGGCTTTGACTTGGATTTGAAGAATGAAAAGGCCATATCCATACCCAAAAAGCAAGGAAAACACATGGGTCATAGAGAGGCAAGAAAACTCAGTCCTCCTACAATTACGGTTGCAGGTAGCAACATCAAACACAGGAGCATGGAAAAAGAGTCTTGGTGCCTTCTGAAACTTCATTAGGAGATGCACTTGTAGCTATTTTTTCTTGTAAAAATAAGAAATAGAGTCTCTTGCAGAAGGATTCCTCCACAGTCCTCACAAAAAGCAACAGCATTTCAGTATTGCTGCTGAAAGTGGTTGAAGATGACCAACTCTCTGTTCACCTAAGCCCACACACACATTCTTGTGGACAGACACATAGAGCACCTGTTCATTTCTTCTGGCAAAACACACAGAGTTTGGGGTTATTTACTACTATTTTAGTACAAGACATAAGAAAGACATGGACACGCATGCAGCAACACTAACTGATGAGCCATTACTAAAAGCTGAGCTTGGAGCAGAGAGTGCTGGCAAGCCTGACCCGTGTCCCTCACTCCCTGCAGGTCTCCAGTGCCCCACAGGCCACGAGCAAGAACAGTATGGAAGCCACAAACAGTACCTGAGCCGAGGTGCACAGATCAGGGCAGAGAAAAGGTGGCACAGCAGTAAAGTTAAGCCTGGTGCTGAAGTCAGGCCTGACTATAAAGATGGAGCAGTTGCCAGAGGATTTGAGAAGTCGTTTGCTGTGCCAAGCAAGGTGCAGGACTGACTGATAATCATGGCCAACAACAGCGTTCAAGACATTCCAGAGCTTATCAGAGACACGGAGGAAAAGGTTGTCTCGATTCAAAACAGCAAAGTGCCTCCCTTGGATGAAAGACACCACACAGCCTTGCTCACTGGGCACCAGAGCAGATTAGATAAAGGGTGTAACAAACAGCAAGATAAAGGATCACACTTTAAGATGACACTAACTTAGCAAGAATGCACAAAACTCCTCCACACGGCATAATCTACTTTCTCATGGGAACACTGTCCACTAGATTAGTCAGCTTCCTTTTCTATGGAGAAACATCCCTGCAAACACAGCAACAGTCAGTGCAAGTCTTTTGTAAGGCGTAAAACTATTTAATAGTGTTTTGCCTGCACAAAGTTACCGTATCAATACAACCTTCTGCAAGGAGAGGCCTAGAAATTCTCCTCTGGAAGTGTGGAGCTGGATCCCCAGTCCATTTCTCCACAGATCAGTTTATCTGAGACATTACAGAACAACTAACTTTAAAATTGACAAACCCTTTAGTTGGGCTCCCTTGTATTTCAGACATGAATATGCACTTCCTTTTGGCAGGAGGATCTTCCTCTTCATCAGAAGAGCTTTCTGTTGTCAGGTCGATAACGTCAACTTTCTTCTTGTTAACCTCACTGGCCACTGTCACAGGACAGGGTTTGCTAACAACACTGGAACCTGAAGAAGAAAATAAAGCACTGTTCTCTAAAGGCTGGTGACATCAGCAGTTTCTATTTCCAACACAACCAGGAACTCAGATCCTGCTTTATAGATCACCTTCCTGGCCACTACAGAGAATGTTACAGCCCAGTAAATGTTCTGTGACCATTCTGTGTCCCATTGAGGATATTAAAGCACAAACTTTTGTCTTAACTTATCAGTTAAGGGATGTAAAAAGCAACCTTTTCATTTTCTTAACTGCTATTATAAAGAGCAAAGACAAAGCCCAAAAGCGCACTCTTTGTTTCTTAGTTCAAATTACAAGACAGTCAGAAATACTAAGCCCTCCACAAAACAAACACCAACACCCACATACATTATCCAAGCCACAATTAAGTCTCCAAGACTTAATTTCTGCTGGTTTGCAATCAGTACCCAGATGTACATACTTTCTATTTTGGTACACTGAGAACTTGAGACTTTCACAGCTTCTTTCTTTGGCCTCATGGGGCACCAGGAGCCATCTTCTTGGAATTTGATCTCATCCACATCTGAACATTCATTAAGGATTTCCATAAAGAGCCTGAAAAATAAATTTTCCCTTTTGAGTCCAAGTGAAATTTTTCTCCTAAGTGAAAAGGAGACACAGTAGAAAAGATAATTATGATCACCTTCCACCCACTCTTCTCTCTCCTTAGTTCCTGCTTACCTGAAAGCCTGTAATTACAGCCTTTGCAGATATCAGAAAAGATTATCCCAACCTATCCATATTTCACTCCAAGATTACTGTAATTCACAGATTTTCATACAAAAGCAGAAATCATCACCATTTGAACCAAGTTTGGCAATTTTTTTATGAGTTAAACTTTGAAGTTAACAGCTTTCAGAGACAGGGACATGTGAAAGGAAGACCTATCCCTAGATGTCACATTTGGATTTCTCCAGTGGAAATACACTGAGGCTCAAGAGTCTTCATGATGCAGTTAGGAGATAACTCACATAGTTCTTTACATGAGAGGAGAAATTAAGAGAGTCTAACAGTTCCTTCCAGTCTAAAGCATTTTGACAAAAAATAGTATGAAATGGCTAAACCTCAAGAACGAAAGTAGTTGTCAAGTACATAATGAAAACTTTTAAGTAACTGTGTAATCTGCAAACCCAGTCCCTTACCCATCTAGTATTAGGCTCTCATAAGCTGCCTTTTTGTCACAGACAGGGCAGATCCAGGTAGGCTTCTTTTCATTCATTTGAAGATAAAGAGCAGCATCAAAACATTGCAGGTGTGTGCAAGTCACAGCCCGGCAGGGGATTGTCAGTCTCATTTTTCCCAGCTGCAGAGACGCATTTAAAGAGTGTCAAAACTGAAGACAGAAGCAGGCCTGAATGATTAACAATGAATCCAGAGGCACTGGGTGAAACAGCTCTGTCTGCTCCTACAGAGGTGCCCTGGGATAAGGGTGCTGCCAACAAATCCACCCCACCACAGGACGTACAATGCTCCTAAAGGAACAATTAATCTACATTCAAAGGCTTCCCAAAGCAGAAAACAGTCAGGAAATGGACCTGCAACCATGTTATTTCTAGGATCCTATTTTTAATAAATTACCTACTGAAGTACCTGCTTTCACAATTTTCTTTTAACTGAAAAATTCAGGCGTTTTCCTGAGCTCCATGTACTAGTAAGACTCAGAATGACCAATTTCTGCCCGGGAACAGAAACCCCAAGGCACCAATACCTTGCTACAAGATGATCAACTTTTTGTTTGCTATAGTAGCTGCAGTACAAGTAAAGCTATCAAGATGAGGAGGTATGGATTTTACTGACTTTTACTGTATCCTTTAATTATAAGCCAGCCTGCCCCATTAGCCTCAACACCTCAATATACAAAGTTACTCCCTCTACAGACATCACTATACAGGCACAAGCACCAACTTGCCTCAGTGCATCACAACTGAGGCATTCACAGTTCTAAACCACAGATGGGTGACTGCTGCTACAGCCAGGTGCTTTAGATGCAGCCTTCTCCCCACTACTTTATATTGGTTCATTAATATAAAATATAAAGCCAGTGAGGTTTCTAAAGCAGGGCTTCTGAAAAGCAGCCCAATTCTGCACTACAGATGAAAATACAAATCTGTATCTGTAAATTTCCAGCCATACTTACAGGACACATCAGAGATACCCGCAGACTGGTTGTAGCAATCTCACTATCAGGATCTGCAGTTAGCTTTTCTTTAACTATTTAAAATAAAGTAGGAAGTTATACACAGACATCATTATTTCAAATGCTAATCCTGATTCACTGGTACATGTACTTTCTTCCAGCCATCTAAAAAAAATTAAGCATCTAGGAAACTAGTTCGTAGCAATATCAAACAACAGCTTCACTACTTATCAGCAATTGGCAAACTGCATCACAACATTATCTGATGCTGTTTGATTGCAGATGCACTAACAGCCACATGGTTAGTAGAGCAAACTCAACCCAACATGTGAAGAGAGAAATGAAACAATTATTGATGAGTAAGGTACGAGTGAAGAGAATTTTAAGGTATTTACCTGCACCTCACAGCCCAGCACAGTAAGGGGTGCTCATGGCATTCCCATAAGGACATTTCAGATGGGATCTCTAGGTGTGCTCCCTACCAGCACAGGGGACCCTCACTTAAAAAAAAAGTGTGATGCCTCAGCAACAGCAAAGTAAACCTGTGACAACCTGGGCACAGACTTTCACCTCAAAATGCTGCAAATCCCTCTGTATTACCAGTTTTAGCTTTAAAGAGACACCAACCACCCTCCAAAAGTACAGACAGGCAAGTTAATGAGACTTACTTAGTGCTCTGGAATGGTCGGGGTTTCTGATACCTTTCAGTTTTAACCTCTGCAAAAGCATAGCTGAAGTGAGCTGACGGACGAGATACACAGACATGGAGTAACTCTAAAAGAGAGTGATTAAAGGTGAAATGTTTACTTCATACAGTACTTCCAGTATGTCAACAGATCACTATTTACACTAGCTGTAGCATACAGTAAAAACAAAAACCTGACTTTTTGCTGGACTGTTATTAAAAGCATTGACAGACAACTTCAAGTCTGTGGAAGACCAATGCTGTGCCAGAATTCTCTGGCCAATCAAATTGAACTGTCTCACTCCAGTGAGACTCTTAGTCTCACAACTAAGAAAAATAATTCCACAACCAAGAGACAACCTTGGCTCTTTTCTTGAAAAGATCAATTAGATAATGACACATCTCATACAGACAGTCTGTAGGAACTTCTTACATTTGTATCCTACATCCTTCCCTTTTCACCAGTGTCAGCGGGGAGTTCAAAGGATCACATGACAGAAGATATATGGTCTTTATGGTGCAAACACTACACCTTCAGTTGGCACACAACTGCCCCAGTTTCTTTGTACCTTTTCTTTAGCCTGTTCTGCACTTCTAAGCCCAGCCTTGTTACACTGTGTTCACTCTGCTGAGCCTGGCCCAGCTCCCTGGCATTTCCTACTCCTCCCTAACTCACACCACTTGCCAGCTTCTTTTGTTCAGTGCTCACTCCCTCTTTGAGGTCACTAATGAAAAGTCTGCAAGCCCCACTGCTGCAGGATAATAATGGTTTCATCTGTATAATGAGCACAGTCCATGACCTTTTATTTCCACTCTCTGCCAGCCACCTTCCTCTGGCTCCTGTACTGCCTGGGTACTGCACAGGCATTTTAGACAACACCTACAGCTCTGCTCTTCCTTTACCACGTAGAGGAAAACCAGCTCTTACCTAGACAAGCAGATAAATTGATCTAATTGCATGTGAAACCACTAAGAAACAAGGATTTTTTTTTTCTTTTTTTTTTTTTTTTTAAAGAACAACCGTCTGTTACCTACAGAGAGGATGCTACAGGCTCAGGTCTGCCCAGCTCTGAGGGGTTTACAAACCCTTCGCTCAGCAGCCCTTCACTATCAACCCAGTCCATGCCAACACCACATGAGCTGCTGACACCCCATGCTGTCCCCCAGGGTCTCACTTTGAGGATGAAAAGCAACGGCTGCTACACAAGTTCTGGCACCAACTTTAAACCAAAGAACTTGCTTCACCTCTCAGGGCAAGAGGGAGGATGTCCAAGCATTCCAAGTCATCTGCTTCTATGAGAATATGCTTTGGCAGTACGGGGGGGAAAGAAAGCAGGAGTCAGCAGGAGAGCCAAGACCACACACAGCACTGGAGTCATCTAAAGATCCTGTGCTTTGATTGGGAAGCAACAACTTAGATCTTTCCCTCCACCTCTGTTTTAGAAAAATCACCCTTTGATGTCAGCACTGCCCTTCATTTATTTTATGAACATCAGCTTTCTCTGGAATTTATTTTTAAAATTTTAATATAAAAGCTTATACTGAAGTCTCACTTTGAAACATGTGGTGCCTTCAGTCCACAGAATTTGATTTTGAAGAACAACTTAAGCAGCAAACTACTTTGGTAACTGAATCCAGAATTTACACAGCCAGTCAGAGATAAAGGAATAAGTAGTTTTTGACTTGCCAAGTGCTGAAAGGGTGTTGCAACAATTATTTAAGCCTAGGATGAAGTCAAAAATTCCTTGCACTCTCCCTTTCTTTCCGTAATAAATCCACAGGGGGATTTACTATTTACACAAAAAGAATTTGCTATTTTTGACA
This sequence comes from Corapipo altera, assembly GCF_003945725.1. Taxonomy (NCBI): domain Eukaryota; kingdom Metazoa; phylum Chordata; class Aves; order Passeriformes; family Pipridae; genus Corapipo; species Corapipo altera. The sequence continues at coordinate 5,526,088 of NW_020884918.1, forward strand.
TGCATTTCAGGCAAACCCTTAAAGGAAGCTTTCTAATGTGAATCCCATAAGGAAGTCTTTCCATCTGTATGTGAATCTTACATGTGCTACTGAAAACTGCCACAGTTTTAGAGCAAACTTTGCTTCCTGGCACTGATGGTGAGTTCAGCCACCTAACACTAAACACTTGCTGGTGTGTGCCTTGCCAGCCACATCAGGCAGCAGGGGGACAGGAATGCTAGAAGAGGTTATTTAGACAAACTTCCCACCCCCTACAGAACACACAGATTACCTTTCCAATTTCAGAAGCCCAGGAAATGGAAATCTGGTTTGGCACTGCTGATGACAGCCTAACTAGAGATGTGATATTCAAGGGACGACCAGGTCGCTTCTGTTCAATTCCATTTTTTGGTGGAGGAGCATATCCCTGTGGGAAGAAAAGACAATGTGTTACCAAGTCTGCTGACACAGACTTGTTTTAAACAGATCCATGGGAAGCAGGTAAACCTAGAGGCTCTCTAGGCTGGAGACCAAATCCAACATTTATTCTGAGAAATATCAGTCTTTGACAGTCTAACACTGTAAGCTAAGCACAACTATAAGGCATTTTTTGTTTTAAAGGGGTTTTACAGAAGTGCTGAAAAGGTGGAAGAGAACACAGTTTCGGACCAGGCAAGTTCACTGGAAGAGTAGAAGGTTATACTGATGCTTCATCCTTTTTGCCCTGTACCCCACTGGGAGAGAGTGGAACATCACAAGGACACAGCCTTATTGACAAACACAGCATGACATGAAGAGTTAACTCAATGTTTCACACAGAGAAAACACTGATTCTATCTAAGAAACAATGTCTTGTTCCAAGAGCCCCACATCTCCTTGGTACCTGCTTTGCCTTGCATGAACTACACCTGGCCCCATTAGCAACAAGTGTCACCTGTCCTCTGCCAAGGCCCCCGAAGGAGGACTGTACATGGAATATCAGCTGTATGTAAAAGATCACAGAATCACAGAGTGGTTTGGGTTGGAAGAGACCTTAGAGATCATCACATTCCAACTTCTGCACCATGCAGTCAGCCTTATTCCTCTCACCCTGCATCTGTCACGATGAACACAAGCCAGTCTGCAACAGAAACTCTGAGGATCTCTCCCCTGAGGTCACAGACAGCCTTCAGTAACTCACCTCAAACTCATCCCACACCTGAAGGATGCCAACAAGAGACTGCAGCTCTGTCTTGCACAGAACTGACTGACAGACTTCATTTAGTTCAAAACAGTGTTGTTTTATACAAGAAATGCTCCCAGAAAGAATATGTTGGAAAAACATGTATTTCTTTACCCAGAGAAACTCATGCATTCACAGACTAGTGCTTAGGAAAGGAGTCACTTTGAAACATGGTAGGTCTGAAAATAAAAACAGTAATAATAAAAAAAAGAAAAAAGAAAAAAAGAAAAAAGAAAGAGATAAAAACAGCCTCTTCCACCCACTAGACCAGCATACCATAGGATAATCACTGCCTTTAGTGGTGCTCACCACAGATGAGTGACCAGGAACCTCACCACGTGTGCTTTACCCCAGAACACAGAGGCAGCAGACTCATGGGGACTGCTGACAATTTCACATTTAAAAGATGGAATGATTTGCCTTTTCTTTAACCAGACAAAACAGCTACAGCCATTTATAGAGTATACATCCCTATTGCTTTGCTGTAGTAGGCCTTTCTCTACTAATGAGTTTATGTGGATGAATACACCATTCCTGCAATATTTAGGAGGGTATTTTCACCCATACCATACCAGCCAAAATAACCCTGCTGCCTCCAACCTACAGTGAAGCTGCCCTGCTTTCAGAAGAAAAAGAATGCAAATTCCCTTACATTTCCCAATTTTTTTCTTTTTTTAGAGACAGACTCTGCACGTGACTCATTTCAGTGAAGCTTTTGTTGAGGTTTTCTTCCACAGACGTTTTTCTTGAGAACAGATTCACCCTAAAATTCCTACAACAAATTTGAAGCCTTCCCTTCCTATCCTCCAGGAGCTGAGAGCACTCTGCTTGCCTTTCACAACCAGAATGGCCTGTTTAGTCAGGTTGCCAACTCCAGTGGCAAGCAACTGCCAACATTATTTGGACCTTAAGTCTTCCATGCTTCTTCCAAGAACCAAATTATTCAAAGCAGGTATCATCTGCTATAGCCAGGAAATTTATCAACAGAAAGAAGACTGCTCTTCTATCTGGCCATTTCCAACCTGCCCTGCCCTACTGGACTTAGGCCTTTGAAAGGGACCTGCAGTGGCCCATGGAGGTCCCCTGGGACAAAAACAATTTATCTTTTGACTTCCCTACAGGAGACTTCGACAGGAGAAGCCCTCGCTGTAATGCAACATGTATCAAATCCTTGTTACCAGCACAGCAAGCTCTACATTTATTCCTTTTAATTCAGACCCAACACTAAGAGGAGGACACAGATGTAGGAGTACAAAGAAACACTGTGTTAACATGAGCTGGCACAACCTGAACCAGCACTGGTACACTGGTAGCATTTCCATGAAGCTTCTGGTAAGGACTGCAGCCAAGGAGATGACCAAGAATAACATACAGACACCTGAGAGGCAAGAACTGCCACATCAGGGAAAGACAGGTCAGTGCTCACTTATGAACTGTGCAAGCTGGCACCAGAGACCAGTATCACTCATTATTTACCTAACACCAACACTACTGAGATGGACAATGCCGGTCTTTGAGGCAAAGAGGTTATCTTACTCTTCTTGCAACAGAAAGGAACCATGAGAGGATGCAGACAGTGACCACATCAACTAAAAAATGTCTGCAGAAGCACTCAGACTGAGACTGTATTTGTCATTCAGCTCATAGTGAACGAGGAGGGGAAAGGAAGTTGCCAAGACAACAGTGTTTTTTTCACTTTCTCACCTAAAGTTCTGCTAAACAGATGAAAGAATCATCTTATGACACGCAGGAAGAATCTACAGGATTTAGATCCAAAACAAAGCAATAACCCAAGACTACAGTTTCTGCCATGACTGTGACAAGCTACGCACAAAATGGAGAGCACAACACAGCACAGCAGGGTGTAAACTGTATTAACAAGACATTGATGTCCACAAGATAACAACAGACTCAATTCTTTTTGGTTGGTTGCTGCAAGAAATTAAGACAATCTGCCAAAGAAAGGAGAAAATGCTCAAGGTCATCGCAGAGAACGTAAGTGGCACTTGCAAAAAGTACTGACCAGAAAACATAAAAAAGAAACCCTCTTATACCCTGAAGACATAAGTAGGGGGAAGAGAAACTGAAGAGTCTCATTTAAGCTGCATAGAGGCACAAAAAAAAAAAAGGTCATGGCTGCATAAGGGAGGAGGGAGGATACAGGACAACACATCTGACACACCAAAATGGTTACAAGCATTCTGAAAAAGAAGTTTCACACTCTCTCCTGCCAACCAGCATCTTTGCAAACCCAGTGCTGAAAAACACCTCTGTACTATGACTTTTTCCATCTTCTATAGGTTCCAGAACTATTTCTGAGTGGGTTGTGTAAGAGTTTCTCTCTGTTCTCTTGAACAGAGAAACCTATTCCAGAGGTATTTCGAGAATGAGAGTGCTTTTCCCTTTCTGCATATATCCAGGCAGGTGACCCTGCCCATGTACCGCAACATCAGACACCAGTGAAGTGTGACTGCCAACACTGTTCTGTCCCAGTATCAGCAAATGCTGGAAAGCCTAAGAAGTGCCTGTTCATCCCCATAATTAACTCTGCTCTACCCAGAACAGATGCATGGCAATGTACAAGTGGCACACAAGAAGGTGATGCCATTCCCTTGTGACAAGGAAGAACTTAAGCCTATCACAAACTCAGATTGCCCACACAGCAAGAAATACCACCCTCAAATAAACTCAGTCTAAGGACTTATGAGGAGGATTCTCCATGCAGACACTGGTTTGTTCCTCACATATTCTGTTATGTTAACTGCAACAGATGAGGTTCACTATAGGTGGCTACAACACAATTAGTCCATGGGGTGGCTGTAACATGATTAATAGCAGTAATGCCTATCTCACACGGCAAATGTAAAAACCACATGCCTAACATTAGAAGAATTTGACTATTTGACTAATAGCTTGATTATTTTAGAAAGCCAGCATTACAGAGAAACACAACCTCCCCCCCATAAGCCACCAAGAAGCCACAAATGATACAAACACTTACCGGCAATGGAAAAAGCTTCCCATTTACTTTAATACACAAACTATTAGGATAATTATCTTCTTGAGGGCAGCTTGTCTCTGCTAGGCATAACCTGTGTACACAAAAAAGAGAAAGCATCATTTTCAAGTGTCCCCACAAACACTTATGTTACATTAGCCAATTAAGAAGTTTCAAGAGAACACTACAGAAAAGGTACCTTAGCTGAACTTGGACTGTGTAATCTCTCCTGCCTCCAGGCAAGAAGTCCCTGTGACAAAGAGAAGAAAAAAAGAGAAGTACCCATTAAGACAGCAGGACTCATATTCCAGTCATACACAGACAGAACTGGTACACCTGCCCCAGCATCACTAAACTTTGCTCTCATTTTTCTTTTACTGAGCTATGAACAAATCTTACAAGCAACACTTCTGTTTGGCTACTGCTAAGTTATGCAGGACTTCAGTATCGGCATCCTCTATCAAGAGTTTATAGTAGCCATAAAGTTTGATGATGCCAGAGAGGAAAAAGCACCTATGAATTGTTCTGGTTTACACCAACAGGTCTTGCAACAACATGAACCCTGGGACAAACGATAAAAGCAGTCTTCCATTCCTGCAGACAGGAAACATGCAGCGAAGAGAAGCTTTCCACCCCTCTAAACAGGGTAAATTATTTAAAAATCAGTAAGTGTTAACTCTTTAATGGGGTAGGATTTACCCTAAATGCACACAAATTCTATGCACAGTAGTTTCTGAAGAAAACACGACAGAAACTCAGCATAACTTGAGGATTATCACTCTGCATCTACAGAGCATGTGATGAACAAAATGAACAAAAACCCGCACACTGTCTCTTGAAATTTTGCAGAAGTGTACTTACATTATGCCACACTCATTTCTTACCTGGAAATACAGATTTCTCTGACTTGCTGAGGTGTTAAAGCAAAGATAAAAAACTTCTCTTGGAATCGCTGAATACTGCTCTGTACTAGAAAAAGAGAAACACAAAAGAGGTTGAACCACAGTGATTAAAGTCATTGATTAAAGCAGGATCTGCAATTGAGTTTTTCCTGGAATGAGGCATAAGTCATTGAATGTACTCAAATTGTGGTTGAATTGCATGTAACTGTCACAAGGAAAGCAATGGAACAAATCACTCATTCAACTACACTCAGATGGCTCAACATCATGTTACACTTCAGTACTAAAGCAGCTTGGCAAACTGTGTTACAGTCCTTTCTCCCAAGGGAGGAAGGCTCAAACAAACACACAACAAAATATTACACTGGATACCTGACATAGGGAGGACCACAGAGATGCTGGCAACTCCTGTAATGTACTACAGGAAGAGAACATGTACCAGAAGTTATCAACGGGCAGCTGGGAAATTCAGAAACAGCTAAAGGTAACTAAACCTTTGGGGAGGGAGAGAGACACCACAACCCCTAGTGCCAGAGAAGCCAGCTAGACTTTGTGTCTGGAATTACCCATCAGTAGCATCTGGAGAAAAAAATAAATAACTACAACTTTCACATCAGAGTCCAACTTGTCTGTCAGTGATGGGAAGCAGCAAGATTTTAGTATTAAAGGTCAACAGTACGCACGTTTTACTTTTCTACTTTCTTTCAACTTGAAAACTTAAAAATCTTGACCTGAAGTAAAGGTAGACTAGACATGTCCAATTTAAAATAAGCAGCAAGGAGGACATATGCAAAAATAGCACAACTAAACCAGGCATCCTTGTGAGAGCTGGACTGCCTTGGACACTGCAATATTGAGCAGATAATATCTCTATGCCCAGAAAAAACACACAAAAAAGAAGACAAACTTGAAATAGAGCCCAGGTGGAGCAAACACACATCAAGTTCTTCAAACAGTTACAAACAGCTACACTGTGCACATATGCACATACACACCACAGGAGGCACTTGATATTTTAAAATAATACTTGAGTACATGTCAAAAAGACCATAGAAATATTTTGCTATTTAATTAAGTGGGGGTTAAAACCACACACCTACACTTGTGCTCTCATGTTAGTGCAAAACAATACCTACACTCATCCCTTTTAAAAGAATTGCAGTGAAGTGGACTGAACTCTCTCTGGCCTACTTGTTATTTGAATCCTTAATTCCCAAACCCCCAAAAACTGTTTGTTCCATGTCCCAGTTGCCAAGGTCTAGTAACTGGGAACATAAGATATCCACATAAATATAAAAATATTAAATAAAAGATGCCAAATTTGCACGAGTCCATGATTAGAATGATTCTCAGCCAATGTTACCATATCCCTACAACATCTGAAGGGCCCATTATTTGCATATCAATTACTCTTCATATCTGATTTCTATGCTCATCCAGGACATTGTGGCACTGACAGGTTATCTCTGCAAGGGTAATGACAGCACAAGCCAGAGCTGTCCAACACCAAAATAGCTATTGCACCAATACCCACGTAGATATTAAACCCTCCTCTAACAGGGTGTTCCCAACAGACACAGAGAAGTGACAACTGGCACTGTAAATAACATTTCTTAGTAAAGTTTTCTGCTTTAGGTACTGGAGTATGATCAATGATCAGTATATGCCTCACTGAAATATAAGTCACAGACTAAAAGGCTTTATGATCAGTTTCAAAAATAAAATGTTTAATAGGATGCAAACAGCTTATTACTAAATAGTTAGGGAACTTTTTTTGCCTTTTAAAGGTAAGCCACATTGAATTTCAAGACAGAAAATGTAGTTCCAAATAATTAAACATAGAAGACTGAGGCACTTGAGGAAGACAAACTGGGTTTCAGGTTATTTGGAAGACAAAGGTCCACTCCACATTTTAACATCCAGTATGGCAACAACCTTTAGGCGCTCTGAGCTCAACACTGAACATCCCAGCACAAAGTATCTCTTTCAGTGACAGATGTCAGAGCCTGCAGAATTGTTGCAGTGAGATAAGGGTAAAAGAGACAAATGTATTGTTGCAACTTGTAAGTTACTGAGACTCTGAAATCCTTCTCCTATTGACCCCGACAGAACTATTCCTCATCTGTAACAGGCAGAGTTTTCAGGTCCAAATCTTTCAGCCAAAAAGTGGAGGTTCAGACAAGGTGTCAGGGAACATTTTTTTATCAGGAGCATGGTCAAACACCAGAACAGGTTTTTTGGAGAGGCTGTCAGTGCCCCAAGCCTGTCGGTGTTTAAAAGGCACTTGGACAATGCCCTTAAATATTACTCTTCAGCTTTCGGTCAGGCAGCTGGACGACCATTGTAGGTACCTTCAAACTAAACTATCTGGCTCTATTATTTAATATTCAAAAGACAAAGGTCTTTAAATCATATTACATTTACAAAAGAGAGCACTATTTTCTCCGTGAAGCGTAGCTTTGCACTTCTGGGGACAAGTGGTGCAGAGAGGGCAAGCATAAAGACGAGAAAGGAAAGGTGTTGCCACTTCTCCCCAGGAGCAAAAAGCCATTTAAGTCTGGGCTCAGTACTGTCAGAAGCAACACTTATTTCATTAATTAAGCCATCTGCAGAGGTGGTAAACACTTACCTAGACTCGTGGGTTTTATGAGCACATCAAGCACGTCGTAGAAAGGTAAGCTTTTCAGCTGGACATCGGGATGAACGGGTGGGATTGGAGGGGACGGCTGCTGCATCTCAAAGTGAGACTTAGTGTCTTGCAGGAGCACGGACCTGACAGGCGAGGAAGGAGACTGAGGCGTGACCGAAGTGGAAGGGAGTGTGTGAATGCCAGAAACGGCCAGGTCAGGCTCCACAGGAGAGGAGCTACTGTCCAAGTTGAAAGCCGCGGGTTTTATTGCCGATAAATCTGAAAGTCCCTCGATCGTCCTGGGGTACCGTCGCCTATAGAGTTCTCGGATTTTGATCTGAACTGCCGGGCTGCAGCCACTTTTCACTAAGTGCAGAGCCCTCATCAGGAGGTCATGTTTGCGCCCACTTTTGTTACGTCCAGCAAACCCCAGCAACACTTGCAGCTCAGAAACACGAAAACTTGATACCATATTCTAGAGAGGAGAGAGAGATAAGCACAGGTGAGCCAAGAGTGCCCCAAGGAGGCCTTTTCAAGGAGCATGATGAAGCATCTACTTTCCATCATCGCACCTTAGGTACCACCCACACCCTGACAAAACAAAAGAGCACATCTGGTTTAAAATGAAGAAACAAAGTGTCCAGGATGCAGGTTGAGTTTGGCTGAGTTAATAACTTCAAAGGCTTGTTTCCACACTGAAACAATACTAACAAAGCTTTAATGCAACTCATGCAGCGTTACCTTAAACTCACAGGCAGAAGCACATTCTGTAACACAAAGTAACTGGCTCACTTCAAAGAACAAGCAAACAACAACAACAACAAAATCAGATTAATCAGTACTGTGACCTGTCTTCCAACACATTTTAAGCACTTCCTTACTTTATTTCTCAATTTCTGCATAGGTTGTTGTGAAATTCCCTTTATTTTGGACAGAGTGTTAAAGGCAGCCATGAACAGAGACAGGCACATCAGGTTTCACTGGTGAAAGGATGGCACAGCAAGGCAGAGTTTTTAAAAAGTCACATTATATCTTACTGTATAAAGTCTATATACATCATACAATAGACACAGACTGTTTAGCCAACAATATTGATTCTTCAAATGTCACAAAAATCTTCCTGGCCTTTTCGTATCACATTCTGGCAACATGTGACACAAAGATCTCTTCAAAGAAAATAATACCATTCACTCGGTTATCGAAGTTACTTGTGGAAGACTTTGAGGATTGAACTATGGTGTTTTGACTTTGCCTTCCCTAATCCTTACTACACAGAGTTTACACGCATGTGTTCTAACATAGATCTGATCTCAACTGACGTTATAACACAACTACGGCTCAACTGTGGAGTCAGTCACCAAAAAACTCAAAACTTCCCCTGTGCCCCGGCTGCTTGGTCCCTCTCCCTCCCCTTAACATTGTGAAAATTGTTTTGACAATTTGAGTAAGACCACCAAATTGTGTCAGATGAAAACTGAACTTAGAACCACAGAATCATTAAGGTGGGAAAATCTCTCTAAGATCAGAGTCCAACCATTCCCCAGCACTGCCAAGGCCACCATTAACCCATGTGCCCAAGTGCCACATCCACAGAGTGTTTATATTTCTCCAGGGATGGGGACTCCATCACTGCCTTGGGCACCCTCTGCCAAGGCTGGACATCTGTTTCCATGAAGAAATTTTCCCAGATATCCAATCTAAACACCATTGCCACTCCCAATGCAACTTGAGGCCGTTTCCTCTCATCCTGTCCCTTGTTCCCTGGCAGCAGAGCCCAATCCACCCCTGGCTCCCCTCTCCTGTCAGGGAGTTGCAGAGCCAGAAGGTCCCCTCTGAGCCTCCTTTTCTCCAGGATGAGCCCCCCCAGCTCCCTCAGCCGCTCCTGCTGCTCCAGACCCTTCCCCAGCTCCGTTCCCTTCCCTGCACACGCTCCAGCCCCTCAATGTCTCTCTTGTCTGAGGGCCCAGAACTGCCCCAGCACTGGAGGTGCCTCAGCAGTGGCAGCACAGGGAGGGCACTGCCCTGGCCCTGCTGCCACACCACGGCTGGGACAGCCCCGGGCCATTGGCCTCTTGCCCCCCTGGGCACACCTGGGCTCGTGTCCAGCCGCTGTCAGTGGCCGTTTCTTGTGCCATTAAAAGACAGCAGGAATAAGTAGCCAGGACCTGACTTTTCAAGGCCACATTATTTGTGCACATCAAAACAGCCATCTAAAAATACTATGGTAGTACTCTCATCAGGCACACCCTTTCTTCATGGTTGAGGAGACACAAATTCAGACAACGAATTTCAACATTTCCAGGCAGCCTGTTTGGATATACTCATGCTTCTATCAAGCAGATATTTAGATCAGAGCTAACACAGCAGCCTTGAAACAAGTATTCCCCTCAACACCCCGTCTAGAAATGCACCACAGACACAGGAGGCAGAGAAAACAGTCACATTTGGCATTGAGCAGCTCACCCAAACTTCTGAAGAGCTCAACAGCAGATGTCACCTTAATTTCATTCCAGTAACTTCTTTCAACAGGAAAATAATATAATACCAGAGGAGATGGAAACAGAATTCCATGGAGTTTGCAAACTGCTGGAGAAGTTTAGTTTCCACCTGGCATTCCCCTTCTACTTTTCCTTACTCTCAGTCAAACAGGGTGAGGAAAAAGTGTTTCAGCATTCATAAAAAATGGTTTGAAGCACTATAATAGTGCTTTACAGTTATGACACATGAAAGAGGAGCTGTGTTAAAATACTGATATTCATGAATTTACTGAGAACTTGATGTTGCATGCTTCTGTAGACGGTTGCAGAAGTCTGATAGCAACTCCAGCTCCTTTATTTCAGAAGCAGGCAGTATGATTCTGGATTCCATAATAAGAATGCAAATGAGCAAAATAATCCCTTACACAGATTAAGGAAACAGCATGCATTGCAAAATACCATCTATTACCCTGCCTGCTGCCTTCTGTGCATTCCTGCAAGTTAATCAAGGTGAAATGTGCAGTCAGTCACACCTCAGAACAGCTAACATTTCACAGGGAAATTCCACAAACTAGCACTTCACTACACGATGGATTTCATTTTATTAGAAGACACAGGCTGGCTTCAATACCATGGTCAGAAAAATTGTAAATTAACACCCACATTAGAGGTGCCTGGGAGTATAAGAAAATACACATAGTTTTGTCCATTTCAGGTTTTTGAAATAAGTCTTGCAAGGGTAAGGTTTACTGTAAGTATTTAAACACTGGCTTTTACAACATTTCCCCCCTAAAGCTGATTCTACATTCACTTTAAGGCAACAACCACCACGTAAATGAAAACCCCTCATCTGATCAACAAATTCTGCCTGATAAATCTGAAATAAAAGAGGTGAGAATGTGCAAACCTCATGAAGTTCAACAAGGCCAAGTTCAAGGTGCTGCACCTGGGTGGGGGCAATCCCAAGCACAAACAGAGCATGGGCAGAGAATGCTGCTCAGCCAGGTGATGCTCTATAGAGACCTTAGAGCTCCTTCCAGTGTCTAAACAGGCTCCAAGAGAGGTGAAGAAGGACTTGGGACAAGGGGAATGGCTTCCCATTGCCAGAAGGCACTGTTAGATTGGATATCAGGAAGGAATTCTTGGCTGAAAGGGTGGTGAGGCCCTGGCACAGGTTGCCCAGAGAAGCTGTGGCTGCCCCTGGATCCCTGGAAGTGTTCAAGGCCAGGCTGGACAGGGCTTGGAGCAACTTGGGATAGTGGAAGGTGTCCCTGCTGTGGAGGAGGGAGTGGAAATGGATGGCCTTTGAATGTCCCTTCCAACCCAAACATTTCTATGATTCTGTACGCATTTTACCTTCTTACTCCATTTACAGACACAAAACGGACACTCTTATCATCAACACAGTTTTATGGACACAACATACATTTTGGAGCATTTATAATTACGGTGTAAGGCAGGTATTGCTTCCAACAAACCCTACCAAGTTATTTTCTTTTGAGGTTCCAGCAGTATTGCAGAAGACTGCAGCCTAGTTATTAACATGCTTTTCACATCACTCAATTAAGATTAGACATTCAAGTTGTGTCGTGTAAATGCCATCACTTTTCTCTTAAGAGAAGTTCTTTACAGCTGCACAGCCCAATAAAAAAGCCTTTTTAACACAGAAGACCAAAGCTATTTTAGTTTTAATGTTTCGCCATGAACACAAAGAGTAGTTTGACAGAACTCTAAAGAAGGAAATCAGACTACATAATTCAAGCACTTTTATATTCCAGAAACATTTTTTCCCCCTGAAATTCATACTTGAAGGTCATATGAAGTTTCTTATTACTAAACTTTAGCAACCATGATTAATCAGCAGAAATACTGTTCCAAAGCATTAAGCCGTAGGTGTATCTATGTATCCTCTCTATGAAAAAAAAAAGGCAGCTAAGGCCTTGCAGGCATGAGGCAGACTGCTACCTTCTCTTCCAAAGAAATACCTAGAGCCTTCCCAAAACAGGCCATGAATTATTATCAAACGTATGTTGAACATTTAGAAAAGCTCCAGGCTAACAGATTCATCCCATAGGCACTCCAGTTTACAAATAGGATGAACGGGAACATCAAAAACATGTCTTCAGACAATTTTTTTTTAACTAGTGGTACCTCTTCTTTTGAGTGATGAAAGGGCAGCCCTGCAGCCAGCCTGAAACCCAGTTCCCTTTCCCCTCCATACCTCCTATACTATTTCTGGCAAGCAACTCAGGTGAGTTGCTAATAATTATCTGTTAATTTCAAAGGTATTTAGGTATCTAATTCCCAGAAGGAGACTATCAATACTTATGGATATCCATCACAGTGCCCTGGGAAACATGGATCACAGCTCCAACCTAAACCTGAAGAGGAGGAGATAAAAGAAAAAGGGTCACCTCTGCCACAAAGTTTACACTGGGGCATTCGCTAAACCCTTTGAGGCACCTTGGAATGAGGGTTGAGAATGAATGAGGACACCGAGCAAAAACACAAACAAGTTTAAAGGGAAAAATAAAAAACAAACAACATAAGGTTACCTTAGGAAAAAATGAACCAACCATTCCTAAACCTAAAACTGAGACAGAGCGCTGTTGTCCTCAGACAAAGAAACTCAGTTCTTCCCATTATATTTTTACAAGCGAGCTCCTCAGCTGCACCCCAGCCGTGTTAGTGCTGGAAGAAGCCTCGGTGTAGGAAATTCTCTGGCGATTGCAGCACATTTCCCGCTCCTGGTCGCACCAACATCAGCTCAGCCCTCAGACCTTCCTCTCAACTAAAGCCCAGCTCACAGCGGTTCCTATTTAACCCGATTTTATTCCTTCTGTAGCAAAGTCTAGGTCGGGGGGACAAGGTGGGGGGTTGGCGTGCCCGGGGAATTCCCAGGAAGAATTCCACTTTTGCAGGTGCGGATGCTGCAGAAGGAACAACCTCCTCCTTCCGAACAAAGATACCCGCGGATTGCTCAGGAAACGGGAGGAAAAATATAAACTGTGCAGTCAGCTTTTTGTGTACACACCTTAAAAAATGAAAGGTCACACACACACACAAATCTGCTACAGCACAACATGAAAGACACTGAACTGGAGATAAAACAGGTCTGAAAAGCCAACACCGCGCTCCGCAGGCACAGCTTTCCCGGTGGGAAAGCAGTCCACGGATTCCCACAGATTCCACAACTATCAGCATTTTCAGCAACCCGGGGGTTATTCATCGCCTTCCCTTCGGCTCCCGGCAGACGCCATGCGAGCCCCGGGGCCGCACGGCAGGGCCGAGGCGGCTCTAAAATGTCGGGAGGCGCGGGGAGAACCCCCCCGGCGGCGGTGGCAGCAGCAGCACAGCCCGCACGGCGGAGATGGAGAGCCGGGCACCGAGAGGGAGGGTCCCCTCGGGCAGACCCCGCCGCCCCCCGGGGACGCCGGGGCGGCTTCGCTCCCTCCGTCCTTCCCCAGGGAAGCCGCGGACCCCCCCCACGCCGACATCTTGTCCCGCCGCCGCCTCTCGCCCCCTCCTTCCCCCTCACCCGCAGCTCCTCGAAATCCGCCATTTTCTACCCGCCGCCGCCGGACGCCGCCGCCACCATCATCGTGCACCCGGTGCGCGCCCCCGGCACGTGACGGGGAGGGCGGGCCGGCGGCGAGGAGGGAGGGACGCGGGGGGACCCGCGGGGAAACCGGCCCGCTGCGGTACCGGGAACCCTGGGGGGAAACCGGCCCCCTGCGGTACAAACACAGCGGCAACCATGAGGGGAGACAGGGCCGGCGTGCCACAGACACACCGGGAACCGTGAGGGGAATCGGCCCGCTGGGGCGCAGACACACCTGCCAGTGCCGGCCCTGACTCCGCGGGGCTCCTGCGGCAGCTGCGGGGTGGCAGGAAATCCAGCCGTTCATAGACGTGATCCCGGTGGGATCACAGAATTGTTAAGGTTGGAAGGGACCTCTGGAGATCATCCAGTCCACACCCTCCCGCCCGCCAAAGTAGGGTCACCAGGAGCAGGTCACACGGGAAGGCATCCAGGTGGGTTTGGAATGTCTCCCGAGAGGGAGACTCCACGCCCACCCTGGGCAGCTGTTCCACTGCTCTGCCACCCTCAACATGAAGAAGTTATTCCTTGTGTTGAGGTGAAGCTTCCTGTGTTGTAGTTTACGGCCACTGCTCCACATCCTGTCGCTGAGCGCCACTGAAAAGAGTCTGGCACCGTGCTCTGACACCCACCTTTGAGATGTTTATGTGCATTACTTATGCCCTCTCAGTTTTCTAGACTAAACAGGTGCAGCTCCTGCAGTTACTCTCTGCTCATCAGAGGAGACTCGTAATCATCTCTGCGCCCTTCACTGGACTCTCTCCAGTCTTTCTTGTACTGAGGAGCCCAGAAATGGACACACCTGCCGTGCTCCCTTCCCCTCCAGGATTAACACTCAGCTCTTCAACAGAATTGTTCTGTTACAAAAAGAAAAACAGCAAATCACAGAAATAATAAATAAAAAATAACCCGGTATTGCGATTGAAGTGGATTAAATGGAAAGGTTATGATTTTACAGCTTTCTCAGTTTATCCACCCAATCAAGAGCACTCTCTCATAATTTGTGTTATAATGATGATGCAGCACGTTTTATTAATAAAAAATGAAGGGAAAATGTCACCAGCAGTAAGCTTCAAAAACTGGATAATGGGTTTCCCGCTGCAAGGGAAATGTTGAGACATTTACAGAAAAATAAACATCGAGGTGCAGCTGAGAATATTGTTTTCAAAAGCAGCCAAAGATCATTATCTAGTCACAATAATTACCTAGTCACAATATTCAGTTTCGTTGGCAACTGGGCCGTTAAACCAAACAACCAATTTATTGCAATAAAAAATAGCAAAGACTTGGCCAACAAACAGGCAAGCAGCCAAACCAACCCCAACAAGAAAATGAAGAGACACTGGAAGAGAAAGGAGGTCTGAAATGCAAGACATATTTGGTCATATGAACCAAAAGGCAGCTGTTTCAGCACAATTGACAGATTCAAAGCAGTGACTACAACAGTAACTAGCAGGTCAAGGGGCCAGGCTGCTCTGCTGGGGGGGATGCTGGCAGACAATTTTGGGAACAAATAGCTGAGCTTTTCTAGAGGATACTGATCTCTACCATACACACCAGCTATGGACACTTAATACTGCTACAAGACCTGGACACCAGGAAACTCAATAATTACCATTACTAGTGGTAATTTTGCAATAGCTTTCTGAAGCAGGCTTTCCTTTTTATTTACTGTCAGCTACTCTAAAATAAACCTTTAGCTGTGCTAAAGTTTTTGACCATAGGTACAGATATTTAGTCCTCTGCATAAACTGGTTCTGTGCTTGGTCGTAGGACACCCATATCCTTGAAGGTTTAAACATATGGACTTTAGTAATTTCAAGACCCTTTTGTTAGTCAAAACCAAGAATTCACAGGCTAATAAGACATGCCATCTGCCACACCGTTGTACAAGTTCAACTCCCAAGTCCATCAAATGCTTGTTTTTCCCTGCAATTCAATACTAGACTAAAGGGGCAAGCTGTAGGTTAGGCTCTCTGAGATCATTAAACCAGACCAGAGCTTTCTCGTCCTTTTTGCACATCCTCACAGGTTCCTTCCTGCAAGGACACTGGGAGAGACAACAATGTTCAAGGTCACATCCGAGTCAGGCATTTCTTTTCTCGTGTACATTCACCTCTCACTTCATAACCACATCTTTCAATATTCCCATTAATCCCATCCTCGATATCTGCTGGGATAAGAGCTAACAATATGGTTTATGTTTTAACACCTCACATGCATAAGGGAATAAGAGTTTACATAGTAGCTTATCCTAATTTTTTTCTTAGAGTTCCTTCATTGTATTTTGTTTTCTTCCACCTTTTCCTCGCAACCCTTCTGTTACACATCTCTGGAGCCTTTATCCTCAAAAAAAACCCCAAACAAACAAAACAAAAACAAAAAACAACAACAACAAAAAAGAAAAACACGAACCAAAAAAACCACCCAACACCAAATAAAACAACTATACTTTTGGTCCTCAAGTTTTTTCTTAGGTCCCTACTTCACAAAAGCATAGGCCACAGTCATACCCTCTCCCATTCCATTATCTCCACACTGAAATTTCTGTCAAATCTCCCTCTTCTGCTTTTACAGTAACAAGAATCAGTCTCCCCTCTTGCTCTGCTTCTTCAAAAATCCTACTCTTTTATCAAAATTCCTCACACAGATCAACTCTAGGCTTGCACTCCCCAGTTACCAGACCATCTTACCAAAATTTCAACCACTCCAACATTTTCCTTTCCTCCAAACTTTTAAGAAACCTACCTCAAGTCTCTGACATCCTTCCAGGTTCTGATGCTTCTTCTTGCACTGACTCTTCCGATACCACCTGCTTCCCCTCCTCCTTCTCCTCTGGTGACGTGTTGCTGCAGCTTCTAAACCATTCTGCAGGCTCTCCCGTTTTGGGCCTGCAGGGCAGGCCCCAGCACTCTTCTCATCAGCAGCCATCCAAGGAGCAGGAAACCTGCCCTTCCCCAAGGCATTCAGTTCACAACCCCATCTGACAGGTTATCACAGGAGTTTTTTATATTTTTTTTCCCCAATAGGCTATAATTGGGGCAAGAAGGCAGCCTATAGGTGCTAAGCATCCCGCCCCCTAAACTGAGGCTTATTAGGGAAAAACAATCCATCTGTTTTCAACTTTTTCTAGTAATCTTTCTAGCACTATGAATGGTATGTCAACACAAGCACTGTCTGTTCCCCCAGCTGTGTTAACTACTGAAAGACATCTGAGCATCCAAACAAACCCTCCCAGCCTTCCACAAACTCTGCAGACAGTTAAAAATAAAAAGTTAAAAAAAAACCCCCAAAACAACAAACCAAAATGAATCAAAACCATCAGTCTACAGCTGTTCTCAGCCATGCAGCAATTACTCTTATCTACATTATACCTCCTCAAACTCCTCCTGTGCTTCTGAACCAGCTGCTGATAGACAATGGAGCGCGCACTGCAAGCAGGGTTGGGAGTCTGGGGTGACTGACTGGAAAGTAGATTTGTTCTGTGTGTGCTATGTCTAAAGGAAAGAACTTTATTAGGTCAGCCTTAGGCTTCTCCCTCATCTCTCCTGTCCCATAGTCATTTACTTTAAGGTAACACATGTTACTTTAAGGTAACACTAAAAGTGGATGGCGAAAATATTTAAAGTCGTGGTCAGTGTGTACAACCCTCTTTTGTGAGGTCTAGAGCTGTCAAAGCACAGATTAAATACATGTTTTGCTTGCCCATCCTAAGGTGATACACCTATATTTTGGTTATAAGTCCAACAGGAAAATATTTAAATTTTGCTATAAAGTTGTTTACTTGAACATTATTATTTTTATTTAATTATGTCTATTAACATATGCCTAGATTTCAAAGTCTTGAACACAGCCTCCCTGGCTGTAGGTGGACATTTGCCTCCATGGACAGTTCTTGTGAAAATTACTCTCAAGTTTTGTTCCAAGGATTTGAATAGTCTCTCTCTTTATCCATCAAAACAATAGAAAACCCCATATTAAGATACCACTACTCCTTTAACAGTCATGGTGGAAAATTCTCTCCAGTGGAGCACAGCCTCAAACTAAGACTATTCTCCCAACAGTAATGAACTTGGAAACATTATTGGGATGGCTTGAATCCTAACTTTAATTCTCTTCACCTCTCTTTCAGAGCCACAAAACAGAAGTAACTAATAATGGAAAAACAAACTTATTATCCCCTCTACTACCACGTTAAGGCAAAAAAGATTGAATGCAAATTCTAGTAGGAGGGGACCTGACTTAGATGCAGGAACATGAATCTTATCCACTTGGAAAAAACTCCATGTTTTATGGGACAGATTTAATAAAAGAGATATATATTTAATTAGATGCTTAACAGGGTGAAAGTACATTACATTTGCGGCACAACTATCTGAGCTGTGAAGATACACCAAAGTCACATTTTCAATTGGGACATCCTGGAGATTGAGACATACTGAAAGGAGGGAGGGAAGGGTTGTAAGAGGTATGTGCACTTGGAGATACTTGTTGAAGGGAGTTCAAGGGAACATAAAGCCTGTGTTGGCCTATACTGGAATGGGAAAGTTTAAGAAAAGGGCAGGGGAAACATCCTGAGCGGGAACAGTGATACCACAAGAATAAGGGGATATTGACAGTGGTACTAAGGAGTGTGTTTGAAGGAAGGTCTGGATGTCTGGAAAACATGTTTTTGAGGATGAGATGCTAAGCAAGCATTGGTATGGAATCCCAGAACAGTTTGGGTTGGAATGGACCTTAAAGATTTCATTTCGACCTCCCTTCAGTGGGCAGGGACACCTTGCATTAGACCAGGTTGCATTGCGTGGGTGTGAGAACCTGGTAGTTACGCTGTCCAAGAACAGCTGGTGAAACGGGGCAGCTGTTGGATTTGGGTATAGGGATGATAAAAGCCTTTCCCACAGAGCTGTTGGGTGCTATGCATGCGTATACCAATCCCTGTGAGTGGAAAGCACACGATTCCTGATAAAAGACAAGTTTTGGGAGAGGTCTTGAGACAGAGCTTTAGGTTTCATCAGCCTCTGCCAGGATCATAGGTTCTCCTCCAGCTGGGCTGAAGCCGGACAGTATCCAAGAGGCACAACTGAACCCTCTAATATATCACACCCTGAACCCAGGAGGCTGCAGCAACCAGGTAGCCGAGCTGTGCTCCGAGGAGGGCCCTTCTCTCAGCCCTGCGGTGCCTCGGAGGGGTGGTCTCCATTTTAACACTTGCCAGCATCTTTGACATGAGGGACCAAGTGGAGTCTGCGTCTGGTTGGACACCCCTCGGCTGTGTCAGGTGAGCCTGGCGTACTTAACACTGAGGTAGGCAGGGCTGCGCTGGTTTGGCTTGGCTTGGAATGTTCTTGGAATGGTTTGTTTTGGCTTGGTTTGGATTGGTTTGGGTTGTTTTCGCTTGTTTTGGGTTGGCTTGGCTTGGTTTGCGTGTTGTGGGTTGTTTTGGGTTGGTTCATCATGTTTTGGGTTGGCTTCGCTTGTTTCGGCATATTTTGGCATGGTTTGGGTTGGTTTCACTTGTTTTGGGTTGGTTTGCCATGTTCTGGGATGGTTTGGGCTAGTCTGGCCGGTTCTGCGTCCGCACCCCTCCGGCCCCTCAGCCCGACCCTCCCCCTCTCCCCTCACAGATCCCCGCCGCTCAGGTGAGCCCAGCGCCATTGGTCAGCGCCGCTGCTAGCCCCGCCTTCCATCACTCTACTTCACTCTTGATTGGTCATCCATCCTGTCAGTCTTTCACCTTCCGGCATTCCGATTGGCTGCCTGGGAAGGCAGGGCGGGCCTGTCCCCCGCGGCGCCCGCGGGGCTCGACGGGGTGCGGGCTCGGGCGTTCCCGGCTGCATTCCCCTTGGTACTCCCGCCGGCATTCCCCGCCGCCATGGAGCTGTCCTGCCAGGCGCTCAGAACCACCTACCAGGCGAGAGAAGCGGTGAGATCCTGCAGGGCGGGTGGCCGCGCGTCGCCGTTGCCGTGGCAACGGCATTGCGCATGCGCAGGGGTGTGCGGGGTGTCATGGCGGCGGGGCCGAGGCCAGCTGTGGTGGGCAGGGACGGGCACGGACCCACCACAGCCCCTCTGTTCATGGTCCTGGAGCACCAGGCACACCGAAAGCGGACAGTCCGTGCTCCTCCCTTCCCTGACCCCTGTTTCCATCGGTCACGCCTATACTGCCCCGCCACGCCCCCACCTCATCAGCCCCATTCCTGGAAGTGTCCAGGGCCAGGCTGGACGGGCCTTGGAGCAGCCTGGTCTAGTGGAAAGTGTCCTTTCCCAAGGCACGGGGCTGGAACTGCATGATCCTTAAAGATCCCTTTCAACCCAAACCATTCTGTTCTGTGATTCTTCCCCCAGAAAGCCCAGAAACAGCAGGATTTAGCTAAATTTTGTAACCTGTTCTTTTGCTTCCATCTGCTGGTCAAATTACACCGGAGTGCGGGCGACTGCAGGGATGCTAAAAACCTTTCCCATAGTGCTGTTGGGTGCTGTGCATGCATACACCAATCCGTGTTCCCACCGTGCCTGGAAAGCACAAGATTCCTCAAAAAAGAGGAGTTTTGTGAGGGGTTCTGTTGTCACTGAAAATCGTCGGGAAGAAGTGAAAGCCTCCAACACCACCTTTAAGTGTTGTTGAGCCAGGCATTGCTTTGTTCTGGCCAGAGACACCTGGTGAAAAATTCCAGCCACATAAGTCCCTTGCAAGACTTTTCAGATATTTATATATTTTAGCAAACAAAGAAAGTGACATTAATTGGTTCTAAGTTACACAATTCTCTTCATTTAATTAGTATTCTGTCCTTTATTGTCTAATTGGGTCCACATTCTTTGGTTCTCTTATTATTCTTCCTCAGACAGAGAGTCTCTAACTCTCAGGGTGTGATGTCTTTGTTAATCTCCTCTGTGTCTTCTGATTACTCCAACATGTCTTAGAAGGGTCATGAATTTAAAAACCCAGATGTCCAATCCTCAACTCCCTCAAGCTTTGTTTGCTGAAGCTCATCAGAGCTAATCTAGAGAAATTCAAAGCTTTGGTGATTTAATGATCAAACTGACAAGAGTTTGTAAGGAAAAAAAAAAAAGGAACCCAGCTAACTACTACCATTAATTAAAGTTTTAGGAAAGTTATATCATACTGAACACTGAGACTGAGCTTTAGGTTATGTCAACCTCTTGCAGAATTGCAGTACACTCTGAGTTGGAAGAGACCCACAAGGTCATCTGGTTCTGCCCAGGACACCCCAACAATCCCGCCCTGTCCCTGACAGCATTGTCCAAACACTCCTTGAGCTCTGGCAGCCTTGGTGCTGTGCCCACTGCCCTGGGGAGCCTGTTCAGTGCCCAACCACCCTCTGGGGGAGGAATCTTTTCCTGAGATCCAACTAAACCTTCTCTGGCACAGCTCCAGGCGTTCCCTGAGTCCTGTCACTGGTCACCACAGAGAAGAGATCAGTGCCTGCCCCTCTGCTACCTCTCCTGAGGAAGTATTAGTAGGTTATATATTTCCTAGGAATGGCATCCTCCTGCAGAGTCTCTTTCTGAGCCCTGAAGTGGATTCAAATTCCAGCCACTGGGAATGGAGCCCTAAGGTGTGGTATTAAAACAGCACTGAGGTGCAGGAGGAAAAGAGGAGGAAAAGGGATCTGATTTGTTACCTTACCAGTGGGTATTTGGGTGGCCTTGGTCCCGAGGATGATGTTGGCTACTAAATGAAGAAATATCTGTAGGATGAGGGCCTGGTGCTCAAGCTCTGTCAGCTGTACCACTGGGTTTGGGTTGGTGTGCTTTGTGAGCTGGCTTCTCCACAGCCTTTTGGCAGGATGTGAGGATAGCAATCTGTAGTTTGGGTACAGAGTAGAAGGGAGTTGTTTGTGTTCCACGGAGGAGCAGAAGTTCGGAGCCCTTTTTTTAATTAGTGACTTAAAATGAAGCTGCCAAGAGGATTTTTTGGTTTGTGCTCCAAGGTTTTGCCTCCCTTCTGTGGAGGGAGCCTTACTACCTATTGTTTGGTTCCTGAATTCCAGTATTCCAATGGAGTATCTCTAAGTTAGACTGCTATATGTTTAATTTGTAGCACTAAGTAATTACTGGGATTTCTAACTCCATAATCCTGCCTATATCTGTACTGCATTTTCCCAGTGATCTGTTCTACAGGATGGAAATTATTATTTTCTAGCAATTTTGGGGAAAAGTGTTTTAAAAAAAAATTCCTATATGCACTGCAATTCCATAGCTGTTCACAGCTACCCAGTGCAGTCTTACAGTCAAATAAATTTGTCTTGTGAGGCATTTCACTGGTGTTAATTGTAAAATACTTTCTGTGTTTGCTTTGTGAATGCCCCTTGACAAACAATATTATTGTGAACTGCAGTAAGACTTTGCAAATTCCTACAAAGGAGTGAGAGAGTTAATGCTTTATTGATCAATGCCTTATTGTTAATTGTTAATTAATTTGTAAATCCATCATCCTTAATGTGTATAATTCACCATACTTTGTGTCCATTCATTTTTATGTGTTCGTAATATGTATCACTTCAAATTAGTGAGGTCTTGGCAGTGTAAAACCTGTCTTCAGCAGTGTTCCTATTAAAAGAGGGAAATAATAGTGTTCTGTGAGTGGCTCTTAAAATTGGAGCATGAGTTAATGAAAGACAACATTGCAGTGGGGAGGAGAAATCAGAAGGTTTTTTGTTTTCAGTGCACCAAACTCAAATTGTAAAATGTCTCTTAATTTTACATGTAACAGTGTTGAGTGCATCCTACTGCTAGGACAGCCATAAGTTCTGTGGTGAGCTTGCTGTATGTCTTTAATTATGAAAGCTCATTGTAATCCTTGAAAACTTTGCCAACTCTTATTGTTTGCAGCAGCCGTGTGTAATTTGGAAGAGAGAAGAGGGCAAAGCGCTCTTTCTTTGTCCTGGGAAATTCTATTCAGTGGCAGCCAAGTTATACATTGTTTAAAACTCACCAGTTCCCTCCTCTGCTTATGTTTCTCAAAAAGTGCTGTCAGCAAGCCAGACAATAACTGAACATTCAGCCCTCTAAAAAGCCTGTCAAGGCTGCAAATATCCAAAGCAATAAGGGGGAGAGAAAGCCGTGGGGATACAGGGTGATGGAGGTGGGAGGAGAACTGGGCGAGCCCATGAAGCCTCTCTATCCTGGCACATGGTGCCAGCTTGATCTCGAGGAACCCTGTACTTGGCAGCGGCCTGGAATCCTAAAGACAAAGAGGGGAGGGACACTGCATGTGTGTCGTGATAAATTCTTTCCCTGTGTGATGACAGCCTGGATTCCTGACCACAGATCCCTCTGAACTCATCCTATTGACTGCCACAGTTGGATGTACACAGACACAGTGCTAAAGCAGTATAGTTCTCATTCCCAAGCTCCCCAGACCGTGACTTACACTGCAGCCCTTTTTTTTTTCCCCATCCTAACAAATATATTAACGTAGAGTATATAGGGTCAAAAGATAATGAAACATTATAGAGTTAAATTAATCTTTTAGTAGGCCCATTAATTTGATGGAATTACACAAGAGACTTGGTTGATTTATAATGTAAATGCATTTTAGTAAAAGGTGTGGAAATGACTAAACAAACAATTGCATTTAAAGATGCACAACTCTATTAGAGCTTAATTTTAAATGACTCAAAGAAAGGAGTATGTACTGCTCTTTTGTTAAGCTAGAAATAAATAAAATAGCACTATAAGTGTTGGAGCTAATTAGTTAAGTGCTCAGCTATTTAGTTTTTAAAACAAGATCACATTTAAGTGCCTTAAGCTTTTATTAATTTCAGGGACCCCAAAATCCCCTATAGTAATTGAAAATTTAATTACATACATTTTTTTGTTCTTTTAAGAATGGAAGCTTATTAAACTTTAAACATTTAAACATCTATTGAAATACCAGTGGCTATAAACAACATGCAATTCTAAATACTAATTAAACAGGACGGCTAAATCGCTATAAAGCTAAACTGAATTTTAAGTAACTTTGCACTCGTAAGCACTCCTATTTTTTCGTGCTGTGTTAAGATTTACCATTTCCTCTCTGAGCACAGCAGAAGCCCTGGGCAGTGTTAGTGTCTGTCTGTACTGTGGCCATATTTTGTGGACATGTTTGCAGTGGGGGTCAGTCCCTGGAGGATAAACTGGAGTTCAGGACAGCAGACAAGGGTGGGCAGAGAGCTGTTTTAAGGGAACAGCTAAAGCTGTTGGTGGCACTGACACAGGCGTCTGGCAAGAGTATGTGGTACAATAGGCCTGGTGAAGGCAGGAATAGGATTGATCAAGAAAGCAGTGATCTGTGCACCACTGACTCACCAGATTCATGATCTGGTAACAGCAACATAATGCAAGGTCCTTGATTTTTCTTATATAGAAACCTCACAGAACTTGGACCAGAGATATCTCTGTTCTGTGTTTCAGACTCAACCTAATGCAAGTCGTTGTCAGTTGGTCAACTGATCAACAGCTTAGTTTTCTTTGGACACATCTGACTTCTCAAAATCAACCATTGCTCTTTGCGTTCTTAACATGAGTAAAAGGCAGAATTAACCTCTCAGTCTAATTATATTAGAACTTAAAACGCTTTAGGGATAGCAGAAGTAACCTGAAGGGATGAACAGCAGGAGAAGACATGCCAGAATGCAAACTCTCTTCAAGGGAAGTTCCAAGCATGGATAGTGAGCCCTGTCAGTTCATGAGGGAGAGGCAATTCCTCTCTTGTCAAGAGTATCCATGTTTATTACATGAAACACTTGATTTGTGTTTGTCTTCAGTGGCAGCTACTGTGTTTGCATACTGTGGTTTAAATATTCAGAGGTAGCTGTGACCTTGCCCTTTGATATGTGGGCAAACACAACAGTTAATCTTTCTCAGCAGAAACCGTCAGGAGCAGTTACATTTCAAAGAATGTCCAGGTGGGATTCTCAGCTTCCTTCTTGCACCTCCAACTGCGTTTCAGAAGATTCAGATCATCCAGGAGAAATGGTAAAAGGGCCACAATTCAAAATCTGTTTTCTGAGCACTGACACTTCAAAAATTAAGAAGGAAAAGATCGTTTTGTCCCAGGATGTCAGTGTTTTCTCTTTCCTTATGACAGTTCTCAGAACTGGTTCATTTCTTTTTGCAGCACCTCAGAGGAACCAGTCTGCCTCATTCAAGTGGTGCTAATCTACCAAGCATTTGCACAGTTTTCTCACCAGAATGGTTCAGAAAAATTACCTTGGTACCACCACTGAAATGCAACAGTATTGTAGCTTCCTTATGGACTCTGAAAAACTTTATCAAGATGGTATCGAAGTATCTAAAGGCTAGAAATGGGGTATGGTTTCTTCAGTTTTCCCCAGCCAGTTTTATTCTTCTTTCTAGAAGAGCAGAATGAAGAGTCTATGAATCTTTTTAGTAATATGTGAATCGCAAATACACTTTCACTCTGCAGGAAGTGTTGTGAAGAGCAAGCCCCAGCCCTTTCTTAGTCGTGACACTAGGTGGCCCCACGACTGAAGGAAGCATCCCAGGAAATACTTGCTGTACTGGGTTACCTTTTCCCTGCTCTACCCATTACTTTTTACAGGCTGACAGATTTTATTTTAAAATGAAACGATAGCTGACTGTGCTATCTCAAGTATTTAAATTAGCAGCAGAATGCTACGTGATATCCACAGTACAGAGCAAAGGGAGTAGTTAGATCTAATCTGGCAAAGGAGCAGCATGCTGAAGAGGTAAATTGGTTTTGCATCACCCAAAAGCACCTTTGATTTTAGGAATACATGATTCTCCAATATCAGCAGTTTACTATAATGACGTTTCCTTCCAAGAGATCATCATGAAGGATAGAGGAATTGTCTCTTTGTATTCATATTCCTTCTGGGTACCTTGTGGGATTTGAGAACATAAGCCTTGGCCAGTAGTAATTCTTTAGCATGTCTGTGTGCCAGGCACAGGCAGAGCAGCAGAAGTCATTGCCACAGGTGCTGGAGCTCTGTTTGCAGCATGAAGGGGATGGAGGTCTTTGGGTCTGTCACCTGCGGGTCTCACACTTGGGCTGGGCTTTTCTTGGGGGTGGATGCAGGTGCTGTTCAGTTGGAGTAGGAGGGAGGGGAACTGGGGGGAAGTGGGAGCCTGTGTAGCATTACTGTGCAGTGTTGTGATCAGGAATGTTTCTGTGCTACGCGAGCAACAGAAATTGCTGCTCTTACCCCATCCACTAAGTGCGTGCCACTCTTTCAGCTCACACTGGGTCCTGGTAAGTAATCATTGAATTATGGAATACACAGAATATCCCAAGTTGGAGTGGACCCATGAGGATCATGAACTCCATCTTCCAATGCTGAATGCCAGCATCCTAAGAGAGAAAGAATTTATTTCCCTAAATGTGGGTTTGGCCATACCTGCTTTTCCTGTGGTCCCAGCTCCAAGTCCCAGTGAGGCAGGCCAGAGTCAACCTGCTGATTTGTAGAGCTTTCCATGTAGCAACTTCAGTTATGACCCTAAAAATCTCAGGGTTTCTCTGCAGTCACTCAGCGAAGACAGCATATTCCACTGGAGTTAGGCCTTGTTCCAGCATCTGCCATGATTTCTGTTTCCACTGCCCCTTTTGCCCTACTTGATATTGGACCTGGTGCTCCCCCTGATGTTGCTTCACTGAATGAAGACAGAGGTGTTTTACACTGCTCTGTTTTTATTGCTGAACTGTTTGTGAATGACTTTGGGTTCTCCACTCTATGCCAAGGAATCCATGGGACTGAATCCATATTGAAATTTCTGTGTGTTGAGACCTGGTTTTGGTCACTCGTGTGTTAAAATCATGCAAGTTCAGTGCTACCCCAACCCACTACAATTCTGCAAGTGTCTGTGTTTCATTTGCTGTGTTTATATGTCAAGGCCCATGAAACAGGAGGTGCCAACAGTGTTACAGCTGGTCTTCGCAGTAGAGCCATGCAGATCTCAGACCTGTTCTCCATCCCCTCCTCCAAGCACTCAGAGAAGAGGTTTCTAGTTGCAAGGGAAGGACACAGGCAGGCTGGAGCACTAGATTTCCTTGCACAGCCCCTGGAGATACTGGGCATTGAAGCCTGCAAGAGTCCTGCCCTGGAGTCTGCAGCAGCATGAACATGTTGGACATCCATAACCATAGTAAGGGAAGTAAGCTGTTTGTTCAACCTCGAGGTAATTTTCTCTCTTCTAGGAAAAGGCTTCTACCCATCCAGTAGCCCTGATAATGTGTAAGAAAAATTAGATTGAAAACCACTTTCCTTGTGTTTATTAACAGTGAGTTGTTTTACAGTTCTTACATGCTGTTGTCTTAATTTGTTTGTTTCCACAGGCTACATTTAGATGCTGTTTACAGCAATAAAGAGAATATTACATTTGATCTAGAGTTCTGTCTTAATTCACAGGAGGAGATGCGAACAGAAGCTCGTCGGAAAAATCTCCTCATTCTAATTTTGCATTATTTAATGGAGGAAGGGTAAGTTTTTTAAATAACAGGGCTCTACTTTGTGGGACTGTGTTTGTCTGACCTCCTGTACTGTGTCCTGTCAGGTGGATGAATAGTATGGGCCTTTGGGCTGATGTGAGAAAGAGGTAAACTACTGTTACATATTCTTGGCATTTTACTTTGCTAAATTGTTTCAGTTCCTGGAACAAAAATGTCGACTATAATTAAAAAATACTATAAATCAACCAGCAAAGGCTTTTTTAAATAGAGTTTATACTTTTATAATAAGTAGACTTGTAGACAAGTTAAAGATACCATATAGTTACTAATGCCATTGTTTACTTTTTCTCTCAAAAATCAGAGTAAGATAATGACTCTCAGTTTTTTGATCTTTGTTCCTTTTTTTAAATTACCAGATACTTCGATGCTGCAAATGCTTTGGAACAAGAGACGAAATTAAGTTTACGTGGCTTTGAAGTTTGTGACAACGTTGATCTTGAGACAATTTTGATGGAATATGAAAGCTATTACTTTGTAAAATTTCAGAAGTATCCTAAAATTACCAAAAAGGTCCTGGACACTGGTATGTGACTCTGTTCCGAAAAGAAAGCTTTTGTTTCCAAAGACTAAAATGTATGTTTGCTTGCTATGCTAGCAGCCCTTTTTGTGTATGTCAGCATTTAGTGTTCCAACCCTTACAGTTACAGACCTATAGTTCTAGCACAGAAGACATAAGTATTGAGAGATGGGGTTTTGAGCCCTTCTCCTCTCCATTCTCTCATTATGTAGAGGAACAAAAAAATGGCATTTTTCTGTCTTTTAAAAACTGCTGTGATAGTGGAAAATGTCAGCTAAGCACAAAGCATTATGGCATAGATATATTTATTCACTTTCTTCTCATGGAGAGAGACCAGTAAGGCTGAGGTATAAAAGAATGATACAGAATAAGGCAAGTCAGAATATGAGCATCCTGCTATGACCCTGAGAGCCTGAATGGTTTTGCACTTGAGCACAAAATGTAACTTAGAGAAGCCATGAGAACAACTGTGTAAAAATCAGGGATGAAGAGCTTGAAGGATACAGATTTGAACTGGATATTGGGAAAATTTCTTCATGGAGAGGGTTGTCCAGCCAGCCCTGGCACAGCTGCCCAGGGCAGTGTTGGAGTCCCCATCCCTGGAGGGATTTAAAAGCCGTATGGATGCGGCACTTGGGGACATGGGTTAGTGATGGCTTTGGCAGTGCTGAGGGAGTGGTTGGACTTGATGGCCTTGGAGGGCTTTTCCAACCTAAGGATTCTGTGATTATTTGCATGAAAAAGGTATGCACATCTAGAACATATTAATTGGTGCTAATACAAAAAGGAACAGCCTTGCAGGACAAAACTAAAGGGATTTGTCATGAATCAAGAGTGAAAATGTATTACAAAGCATTTTTTCACATCTTAGTCAAACTGAGTGGTAGTCAAGGCTCAATCCATGATCTAAGTGAAAAAAACATTTCCTAGAAAGCCACTCTGGGACATTTAAAAGCTCTCAGGATGCATTTTTTGGTCAGTAAAGCTTCTCAGACTTGGAGTACTCCACCATTACCCAGGCTCAGAGTTGTGACTGTGTTGGCAGGGAGGCATCATCCTTTTTTCCTGAAGTGTAAGCAGCTTCCTCTCCTGCATGTAGTTTGCAGGGTGCCCATAGTCAGATATGTGTATCTAAACAAAAGGCTTAGTGTGGTGCTCCTTCCTACTAAACTGTTTGCAACACTCTTGGCAAGTCCTGCAGAACTAACTTGGTCATTTCCATGCTGGGTCACAGTTGGAAGTATTACAGACAAACCCACAGGATTACAGGTTTATCTGTGGGCTCTGCTACCTCTCTGTTCCCAAGCTTTTTCAGGGAAAGAGCTGTTTGGGAAGGATTATTTTATATAAGCGTGTGAGAATCTTGAATGTAAGAGTGTCGTACAGAGAACACTGATGGGAGACATATTTTGGAACAACCAGGTCTGTGCTGATAAGGACACAAACCCTTGGCTTTATGAGTTCACATCTGGGCTTTGTGAGTTCGACGTTTTGTGACAAAAACCTTTTCTTTGGCAGAATTTGTTTCAAATTACATAAACGCAAAAAATAGCATAGTTTGATAACCACCATTGCAATGTGACTTTTATTCTGTCTTGTTATGTTGAACTTGATTATTATGAAGAGGAATAAGGCAAATTCATATTTCCCAATTCAGCAGTGAAAAAAATATTAGCATTAAATAAGCATTCTGTGTGATATATTAAATTATTGTGCTTAATCTAATTTCTGGTAGTGCCCATTTTACTGTGAACATGATACTTGTTTTAAAATGTAAGCAGAGAAATCAAAGATTGAATGAGCCTAAACTTGAACAAACTTGAAGCAAAACTGCTCTCACCAATATCAGTTTGTTTTCAAAAAGTTTTTGCAAGCTTGCAGTGCTTATAATCACGCTGATCCTGCTTATGCATTGTTATTTCCAATGTCACTAATATATACTTAAAAATATTTTTGAAGGGAGGAAAAAAAAAAGTCGAATTGCCCTTTTTTTTTTTCTATCCTTAATTATTTTCTATTTCAATGTTGATTTTGCCACAGCAGAAAATAAACAACAGCTGCGAACTGGAGGAAGAGCAAGAAGGTAAGAGAAACATGTGGGGTGTTTTTCTGGGCAGAAAATTTTCCTGTGAAAACAATATGCACCCTGGTTAAAATAATGTTGTGATACTGCAGGAACATTAAAGCCCAGGGCTATGCAGCTGACTGTATGATGTGTTACAGGCAAATAGAGACTTATTTCCCAGATGGAGAGGCAGACAATTTGCGAAGTTTCTGCAGTGTGGATAAGGTGGGGTGAGGTGTTTGTAAACAGTAAGCATAGAACTCACAGGAACTCTGCTGTGATTGAAGTTGATGCCATAACTTCAGCGGGAGCAAAGTTAGCCCAAAACTGCTTTATTTGAAAACTTTGCCTTCTAATATTTTGGTATTTGGAAGGAAAAAAGAAGTTGTGAAACTCTTTGGTTTTGTTTTGTTTTTTTTTAATTCTAGGGCAGCAAGCTCTTCTCAAAATATACCAAGGCTCAAGCAACAGACAGCGCAACAACCAGCGTCAAAAACCTCTGGGAGCACAACAGAACCTAAATCATCTGCCAAGGAGAGCCCCAGACAGGTTTAAACATGTTTTACCTTGGTAGCATTACAACTGAAATTAATGTGATTTTATTTTGAGAGTCTATAGGCAACAAATGTATGGGAGTCACACCATTAATGACTGTGCAACTAATGGGCTTTACTGATTATATAATTCAAGGATTATAGGTGAAAGACTTAAAGAGAACATGTTTTCTGGCTGTGAGTTGGGGGGCAAGTCACAGGCAAAAATTGGAGGAAAAGGAGCCATATAATCCAACCTGTACTGACAGCAATCAGAGTTTTCCCATTAATATCAGCATATTCATCCTTTAGTGCCAGAAAGCAAGACAAACAAATCTAATAGAAAGCCTTGTGTCAGTTGTAAGCATCTTCACAGTGCATAAGGTGTTTGAGACTGGGGGAGTAATTTGACCCTGTAATTTTCAATTTTGGGAGTCTCATTTTGTTCAGATTACTGTGAAATCCACTTTATTATCATCCCTTACAGTGGGTCATCCAGGAATAGCAGGTTGGTGGGCAAGCACTGTGTCTGTTACAGCTTTTTTTAAGGGCTTGTCTATATTTCTGCACCAAGAGGAATTAATCTCTGATCTGTTCTTACCCCTAAAAAACCCAAAACATTACCGTTTGGATTTTTCAGGATTAGCGGCTGTGAAGTGAATATGTGATAACTTGTCATCTCTGAGTTGATGTTCTGTGCCTTACACTTGCCTGTAATTTCTACTGTACATAAATGTTGCTTCTTACCACGGTATAAAATGCAGTTTTCTGCTCTGTGCATGAAACAACTGGACTGCTGAGCTCTAGAGCTGTGGCTTTTGCTGCTGTCACCAGTCAGATGAAGCCTAACTAAATGTAAGTGGTGTTGGTCTGACAAGTATGGGATTACTCTTGGAACTTCCATGTAATGATACAGTTCATCTGGGCATATATGAAGAGGTGAGATGATACCTATAATGTCATGTCTTCAATTCACCTCCTTGGCAACACATCTTTTTAAAAAATTATTTGTTTTTTTAGAATAGTGACAGTGCAGTTACTCCAGACCAATCTGGCTTTGGCTTAAGCATCTCAGCAATCAGCAAACCTGGAGGAGACAGCCCTCACCCAAGAAAGGTTGGTGGAAACCTGGTGTGTGATTTATCATAGAAATATGTATGGATTAAAAAACACAAAGGTTTTCAAGAATATCAAATGTTAGCCTTCTGGTCTGTGTTTTTATAAAATGTTCCTGTGTAATCAGCTGAAAGGTGAATTTTATGATTTGGGTAACAATTCTTTGCATAGGAAGCTCTGTTTGCATTAAATACTATTTTTGACGTACTCAAGAAAGAAGAATATGTTTGTTTTTAAAACCCAGTGGTAATACCTAAAACTGAAGATAAATTTTGAATTCCTGAATGAGATTATAAGAGGTTCTGCAGTTAAATTGTTTCAATGGCTGAGATATGTGTTCTACTCCTGTTGCTACCACAGATTTTGTGGTCTATTTTTTGCCATAATTAGGACTATATATGAAGTAAGGAAACTGTGTAACTGCAAACAAAATTTGGTCCAGTGTAGAGCTACCATCGTGGGTAGAGCCTGTTACAACATTATTTTCTCCTTTAGGGCCAAGTAATTGACTTCCATGGGATGATCCAGGATGCTGTCAGAATGTCACCAAATGAAATTGCCTTGAACGGCCTTAATTATGATCCAGATCCCTCAGTAAGTGTTTCTGTTCATGTTTCCATCCAACAATAATAAAATGAGTTTTACATAACCAGGAAAAAAATAAAATAGTGCAACAAAGTTGTCTTTGTTCCCAAGTGCTAAAAAGGGGCTTAGATTTCTGAGACAGATATTTCCTCCTTGAAAGGACAGTCATACTTGATACTGGCTTAATTTGTTGACAGTTGTTTACTGTTTGAACATAAAAGTAAGCAACAAATAGAAATGGTACCTTATGATAAAAAAAAAATAATAATTGCAGAAACCCACAGAACTTCTGAAGGTGAAATTCTGGTTCCTTTGAATGTAGTATGTTTTTAGCATTCGCCTCAGCTGAGACAGCAATGGAGTTTGGATGGCTGAGGTAAATTTTCAGTAATCACTCCTTGACACAAGCCAGACTTCTCAGACAGTGCACTCAGCTCACATGGTGCCAGTCTGCCTTACTGCAAAAATGGCTTACTTCAAAATCTTTATTATTATCCATGTTTCTACACCTGTAAGAGTTGATATTACACCATGTATCAGCTTTTCAAAAAGTATTTAATAGTTTGTCTGTCTAAAAATATTTGAAGTCTGACAAGAACTTACATTTTTCTTTTTCAGGAACGATTATTGAAACCTCTTAGTGCTTTTATTGGCATGACTGGTGAGATGAGGGAACTTGCAATGGTTGTAAGCAAAGTAAGATCAATCTCCATGTTAGTTTATCGAGATGTTGGTTATCTTTGTCATCTGAGAATGCTGTTTATTTCTTTTTAATGTCACTGAGAGTGTTTATTCTTGAATATGCACGCTAATTTTCTTTTCATGCAACTCCCAACAAGTTATTTCTTTACAAGTTTTTTCTTTTTGATAAACAATGGGAGTAATGAAGACCATTCCTTTCTAATGGGGAACATGTAATCTAATCATGCTATGGAGACTGTTGTGGCTTTTCCCTTTGTTCTTATTGCTATAGAAAAAGTATAGTTCTTCTCTGAAAAGAGAGATTTAAATATATTAGTTAAAACTTACTATCATCTGATGTATTATTTAATTGTGATGTAATGCTGGGAGAAAACCTGAGTCAACCCTGTGGGTGCAGTTTCCATTCAGGGCATTGGGCTTGTGGCAGTGTGGCAGTGTCACACCAGTATCTGAATTCTGAACGTATCTACTAAACAAAAATTATTATTAAACCCTGATATCCCTGCACTGTTTAGAATCACAGAATCATGGAATTGTTTAGGTTGGAAAAGCCCTCCAAGACCATCAAGTCCATCTGTTCCCCCAGCACTGCCAAGGCCACCACTTAACCCATGTCCCCAAGTGCCACATCTACATGGCTTTTAAATCCCTCCAGGGATGGGGACTCCAACACTGCCCTGGGCAGCCTGTTCCTAGACTTGATAACATTTTTCATGAAGAAATTTTCCCCGATGTCCAACCTAAACCTCCCCTTGTGCAACTTGAGGCCTTTTCCTCTCATCCTGTCCCTTGTTCCCTGGCAGCGGAGCCCAATCCCCCCCGGCTCCCCCCTCTTGTCAGGGAGTTGCAGAGACAGAAGGTCCCCCCTGAGCCTCCTTTTCTCCAGGATGAGCCCCCCCAGCTCCCTCAGCTGCTCCTGCTGCTCCAGACCCTTCCCCGGCTCCGTTCCCTTCCCTGCACACGCTCCAGCCCCTCAATGTCTCTCTTGTCTGAGGGCCCAGAACTGCCCCAGAACTGGAGGTGCCTCAGCAGTGCCAGCACAGGGAGGGCACTGCCCTGGCCCTGCTGCCACATCACGGCTGGGACAGCCCCGGGGGGCACTGGCCTGGTACTGGTCCCATGCTTTGTTTTGTGCAGCTGCATGATCTGAACTCCTTGTCTCTTCTCACCTGGTGCAGCTGAGAGATGCTGTAACTGCAGGCCCTGCAAGCAGTGCCCTCATCCCAGCACAGGAGCTGCTCAAGGAGCATCAGTGATGCACCGTATCCCAGGGCAGACTGGGGATTCTTCCAGGATGGGAATTTTGACAGCTGGAGGGTTCCATAACATAGTCAGCACCATTTCATTTCGCTCATGGGTCAAGGTGCAGTCTAACAAACAGTCCCTAGGCTGCTGGGGATCAGTGGCTACAAAGCAGCTGTGCATGCATCACCTTTGGATGAAGCACTCATCCAAAAGGCTTCACAGTATTTGGTAGTGTTGTGAGTCTTTCTGGATAGAGACATCAGAAATGGTATCAGCTGTTGCTCCCACATACTTACATCACCTGTTTATAAAGTCTGGAATATTTTTGCTGACTATTTTTTCATAGCTGTATATGGCACAAATTCTTGGTCTGCAAGTCTTGCATTTGAAGTTTAGTAGAATTGAAGTCTTCAGAAATTTCCGACCTTAAAGTAAGAAAATTCTCATTCATTTCAGTTCCTGTCTGGTCTTTAATTTATGGTAAACCTTTAAAACAGTGATGTTCATGCTGCTGCATTACCAAGAAAGCAATATGGTTGCTTTCCCTCTGTTATGTTATATTTTTTGCATTGTGCTTCATTGTGGTATATTCCTAGTTGCTGTGGTAATTGACACTGTATAAATCAATAAAAATAAAGAGCATGTAGTATCTATTTCATAACACAATCTAATTTAATTTGGAAACAGTTATGGAAGCCTCTACTTAATATCAGAAATCTGATTCATCTTAATTTGCTGTTAATAGAAAGGGAAAGTGCAATCTACTCTATATAAATAATTTTTTCTAATTGTATTAAATCAACTTTTCCCCTTGGATACAAGCACATAATCCTTCTTCAGTCTATGGGGGCTGTTTTTATTGGAGAGCAGAATTTATCTTTAGTATCTGTATTGAGGATATGATACTTTTTGCAGAACAATTAGCCTCTGGAATGGAAAGCCACAAAATATTTCTAAGGCAAATGGAAAGATTCATAGAAGATTTGGAAAGTTTGATGAATTAAATGAAATTAATTTAGTGAGCGCTTCAGGGCATACACTAATTACCGACTGTTTTTTGATAGAAGCTTAGGGGAAAATTTTCCTCTTGTTGCAGAGTTTCTCACAGCTTTTCTTGCAGCTTATAAAATCTTGCATAGTGTGGGGTAAATAGCAATTTTTCAGTGTTACTTATAACATGAGTAATAATATAAGTAATTGGTGCAGCCATAAAGTATCTGAGCATGAAGTTTAAAAAAACAAAAGTATTTTCACAGTGCAGAGGGAAGAGAAATTTGCTGAAGAAAGAATGTCAAAAGGTGTTTGAACTCAAAGACTAGGATGGAATTTGAATTATTTAAGTCCTGTTGAAGTACACTTGTGGTATAAATTTGAACCAACATGTCAATACCATTGCTTATACTTCTGTTTTTTAAACATCCCATACATGCCAGCAACAGAGGCAAAATATTAGGGTTGGTGACCCTTCATATCATGATAGGTCTTCATATGTTGGCTGATTACTGAGCCAAACTAACAGAAAACATATCTGAGAGTTTATACATTTGACAGGAATACATCAGGGAAACTGGGGGTTGGAGGGGAAGCTTGAGGGAAATGATTGCTGTGTATGCTTTCCTCCTGGGAGGTCCCTGGCACATAGGGTTAAATAATACAGCTTGTATCACTTAACAGCACTTTTATTTTATCACCCAGTCGATCCTTTTACTTTGCCAGAGGTCATTATCCCAGTGCAGAAGGAGTTTTACTAACAAGATGTGATGTGTGTTGCAGGACATTTATCTCCATAAGCCCAACGTGAAGTGGGATGATATTATAGGACTGGACGCAGCTAAAAGGCTGGTCAAGGAAGCAGTTGTTTATCCCATAAAGGTAAAGTCCTAAATAGTTTTGGGAAAACCAGTGTTGGGCTCCTTAGCATTTTTCTTGTAACTACAGTGTTGTTTTAGAGTTCTTACTATTTCTGTGCTTTAAAAGCAGTTCATGTTAGAACTACTCCTGTTCCTGTTTCATGTCAGAACTATTCCTGTTCTTGGTCCATCTGAAATTGCATTTCCTATAGAAAAATGACCTTTCAGGATTAACATTAACATATTAAAATGTGTCAAGTCGAATTTTTGGAACCTTTGAGAATGTAAGAAGTGCTGGATTTGGCCTAAATTAATTCCATGAAAAATGACTTACAGAAGAGAATATGAAATCGGTTGCATTTGGAAAAAAATCACTTAAAACAGATTTCAAATGGTAAATACAGTATTTTTATCAGTATTCAGATCATACATACTACATTGTTTTGGTGTGGTTTTATGCCCCTCTTCAAATTTCATATGTTTCCTGAATGTGTTAGGAGAGTGAAGGTGGGGACTAGAATTCCTTGCTATTTGTTATAGATGATACATTTTTAATCCCTGAATTACTTTTCTGTTTCCACAGTACCCAGAGCTGTTTACTGGCATTCTGTCCCCTTGGAAAGGATTATTGCTCTATGGACCACCAGGTATGGAGAGCTTTATACCATATCTCTGTGTTCATCATTGTTTCTGGTTTTGTCCCATGGATAAATCATTGGTGCTAATTAGATTAAAGATGTTAGAAAAGAACCTGTTCTGTAATGTGAATTAAAAGGAGAGAGTGTTGGATGATTATGTCCATCTCTGACGCTCAAACCTGGCCTTTCTCATGAGCCTTGACTATTTTTACACCTGAATCTTCCAGAAACAGTGCTTATACTAACAATTCAGAGGCCTGAAAACTCATACCCCTATTTTTACTGAGCTTGGACCATATTAATAAAGTTTGGTGTGACCTGATCCTATGATATGTGAATAAATCTGTCATGGACTCATATCCTTAGTAAAAGTGTCCTTCCTTTCTTCTGCTTTTAGAGGTTGTTTTGGGAATGGGTGGAAGCTTTGCCCTCTGCTGGGCTAGTTGTGTGTTTTCCTGAGTGTGTCAGCGCAGCTTCCCTGCTCCCTCTGCTCCACTTTGACACAAGCACCACCACCACGAGTGTGGCTGGAAGGGGACACAGGGCACAGGAACCACTTGAGTCAGGATGCAGAGGCTGCCACTGCAGTGAACTCCATTTGTTCCTGTGAATGTTTAAATGTACTTGCCACAGAAGGCACTTGACCATTTCAGCATTCAGACTTTGGGAAGTGCATTTGCAGTGCTGTATTACCTGAGTTTCCCCAGACAATCTGGAAGGGCCACAACGTGCTCTGAGGGCTGGAGCCCCTCTGCTCTGGAGCCAGGCTGGGACAGCTGGGGGTGTTCACCTGGAGAAGAGAAGGATCCAGGGAGACCTGAGAGCCCCTTCCAGGGCCTAAAGGGGCTCCAGTAGAGCTAGAGAGAGACTTGGGGCCAGGGATGGAGGGACAGGATGAAGGGGAATGACCTCCCACTGCCAGAGGGCAGGGTTAGATGGGATATTGGGAAAAATTCTTGTCTGTGAGGGTGGTGAGGCCCTGGCACAGGTTGCCCAGAGAAGCTGTGGCTGCCCCATCCCTGGAAGTGTCCAAGGCCAGGTTGGAGGGGGCTTGGAGCAACCTGGGATAGTGGAAGGTGTCCCTGTCCCATGGCAGTGGAGTGGAATGAGATGAGCTTTAAGATCCCTTCCAACCCAAACCATACTATGACTTTTTTACTGATTTTACCTGACTGGTAGTATGATGAGGGGAATTATTCAAATGCTTGCATTGTCTTTCTTTAGAGAGTGGATTTCTCAAACACTGTTGTTTGTAGGTACTGGAAAAACTTTGCTTGCTAAGGCTGTTGCCACAGAATGCAATACAACCTTTTTCAACATATCAGCATCCACCATTGTCAGCAAATGGAGAGGTGATTCAGAAAAACTTGTCCGGGTAAGAATTATTCTCTCATTCATTATAATTTACAAACATCAGGTTCCCTCTTAAAGAACTGGGGTTTAGCACAGAACTGGAAAGCAAATGTTCCTCTGGTGCTCATAACCTTCCCTGACTTAGACAAAACATGACTTTGTTCATACGTAGTTCTCAAAATGGGAGTAACATCACTTCTGCACAAGTCTCATAATGGATTCTTGCTGTTGAACTTTGTGATGTAAGATGAAGCAGATGTTCTGAAGGCAGCAAAGATCTTTGACTCAATGAAGAACAGACAGACAAACAGAGTTCCTAACTAAAGTTGTGTTTGCTTAGTGACTCCTTCAGAGCACTTCACATCCTTTTTGCAAGTGTTGTCTCCTAGGCTTCTTACAAAATGTTGCCAAATTCTGTATTATTCTTAGTCTTCATGGCACAAAATTGACAATTCCCTTGTCACAAAGGTCTTACAGTCAAATGCACATATAATGTTTTAAGGAAGGTAGTTTAATGGTAAATAGGTAAATGTATTTTCTAATATGGACTAGTAAGAAGTGTTCATGGCTCAGCTGTGGTCCAGAAAAATTCAGGGGTTCATCCTTGCCCTATGATACCCATCAGAATCTCTCCATAATATCCACCATATAAGAAATCCACAAGCCCTTAAGCCCTTCCTTTATGCTCATCTGTGATTCTGTGGTCTCTAAGGCTACACTTTGGATAGATGCAAAGCTCTTGGGAATGAATAACCATAACAAATTGTACTCTGCAAGTGGCATTCCAGGCATTGTTAATCTTTCTTGAAATGTTGGCAATGTCTGCAGCACAATTATTCTTCTTGCCTTCTTATGCCTTTAAAACGGCACATTTTTCTTCTGACAGTCCCCTCCTGTTACTGATCCTCTTGACACCTGTCTCAGTAGCTTTCTGGACTTTTCCTTTCTGGCAGCAGTAGGGATGGGACAGTCTGTTTTTCAGCACCATTATCCAAAATGTTCTTGTGAACATGCTGCAGCACGTGCATTTATATTGAATTTGTGGCATTTTACCCTTAGCTGAGTTTTCGGCAGAATCAAAAAATGAAATAAGATTGTGGACCGGGAGAGCTCTAAGAAAAGTTTTGTGTGAATTTATATCCCAAGATCACACGAGGCTGGTGCAGGAGTTTTCTGAAGTTGTGGAAAGGATACATGGTTTTTGTGGTCATTTGGAGGCATGTCCACTCATCCTCTTTTCCTCAGTTCTACGCAGTATTTCTGTGATTTTGTATTTTAGATTTCTAGTAAAATCTGTAATGGTCTACTTGTGACTCTAGGAAAATACTTTAAACCCTGCGTTTTATATTCAAAGTGATGAATGTAATAAATATCTTTTTAAATTTGCTTTTTTAAAGTGTTCAGATTAAAAAGTGCTGGATTAATATATATTGTTAGTGATGCTTATTTAAAAACTCAAAGAACACTTTAGTCTAGAAGAACTGGCATTATGGTCTTAGTGCTAATACAGGCCTCTCCATGTTTATGGAAAAATAGATGAAACTTCTTTCTCCAAAGGGCAGATCCACATTTTTTGTGTCAGCTTAATAGTCCATTTTTTAATCTTGATTGGTCAAGCAATTTATGCTTGTTTTCACCAGAAAAAAAAACAAAATAACTGCTTGATTCTTATCAAGAGAATCAGTCCTATTTCTTTCATTATGGTCCAGCCGACTTGTAGGGTTTTTTTCTCAAATCCTTATTTAAAAAAAAAACAAACTCAAATGGAGCAACAACAAAAGGCACATGTTTAATCTCTGATAACAATTTAGGAGTTCCCAGAATCCTCTGATGGATCATTTTCTTCTATCCCATTATTCTCTGGGTACTCTGATAGGATTTAGCCAGAAAGATTTACACATAAAGACAGGATTACAAGGCTGTGTTCTTTATATCTCCTTTACAAACCTCTCAGAATTTGAGAGGATTCAGGGACCCTCAGCCTACCCAGAGGTTTTTCCCAGCAGACGTCCCTTGGAATGTGGGTGCTGTTATTTATCTTCCATACCAGTGGTCCTTGATGCCTTTTTGTGTCAGTTTATCCTTCACATTTACTCTTCTCTCTGAACAGGTGTTGTTTGAGCTCGCCCGGTACCACGCTCCTTCCACAATTTTCTTGGATGAGCTGGAGTCAGTGATGAGTCAAAGAGGCACTGCTCCTGGGTAACTGATGGGATTGGGGGATTTGAAGAGTGGGGTGTAGGGTTGTTTCAGTTGCAGAAGAGAAGCAAGAGTGAAAGGCAGGTTATGTGAGGATGAGCAAGAGGCTACGGGGGCAGCAGGAGTCTGAGAAGGAGGGTGGTGCCAGAGTGTATAACCAGTGGTGCTGTATTTTAAAATCAGGGATTTGGAGTGGAAATAAAGGCAGTGGTGGGGGAAACAACAGATGAATTGTCAGATGATTTTCTGACACTTTGGACAATCTTAGGCACAGCAGAGTAATATGGAGAGTGTATACACTGGAATGGCATTTTCATTAATGGGACAGATTTAGGTGGCATTGTCAGGACTTCCATTTGCAGGAATGGTTGAATATTATTATTTTCACCCAAGGTGTAGACAGTTTATAGTTAAAAAATTGATTGAAAAGGTTAGGGATGGCAAAGGAGCAAGAGAAATGTAAAAGTATTGTTATAACCATTAGTAACCCATTACAGTGGATTTTATGTACAGTGAATTACGTGGTCACTTTATATTATGGTTTTTGTTTACCATTTGTAAATAGAATATGCCCTATTTTAATGATACTGCTTGTAATCATTCTCAGTTAATAGATACTAATTATGACCCAAATTTTGCCTTCCTGATGTATTTTTACATATCCTTGTTAAATACTGACTTGGCACTGATGTGTGGATGTTTTTGCAGAAATAAGCCATTAAACCTGAAGTGCAGCTCTTGCCATCTAAGACTCAGATGTTTTCCCTGGGCTCAATCCAGGAGTTTCCAAGAGTTACACATCTGGAACCAAGAGTTCCAGCTGGTTTTCTACAAAATTGATTACCTGAATCAGGGCCAGAACTCTTAGGACTTTGCTTAAGTTCTCCTTTTTTTTTTTGAGGAAGGATCCTTTCTGTGTGGTCTCTGCCCCATTTTTAAATTCATGTCATTGAGGTGTATTTTTCTGTTTGATTTTGGTAGAACGTTTTGCAACATGCTGAACTCAGTAGTTAGTGTGTCTTTTTGTGGCCACTTAATATTCACTCACAGAAAAATGCCACTCTGAATAGGTAGATGTGTTAGTTATTTAAATGGCAACTATCACATTGTAAAAATTCCCTTCTATAGATCAGTTAATCAATCAATCAAAGCCTTAGCTGTTATCCAGTAGAAGTCAGCGTTGAGTGGAGATTTAATATGAAGTAAAAAAATAAAAATAAATATTTTCTTTGGATTCAGTAATAGTGAATTCACCTCACTTTAATGCACTGGAAAGAGTCCATTTAAGTAATCGTTAGAAAGCTTGATTTTAATGCTTAGATGTTAGCTAATGGAGCTTAATCATGCTTTGAACTGGGGCAAAACTGTGACAGGAGCTCAGTTGCTGTGAATGACACTTATAAATAAAGATGATTACTTTAATGCATTGAGCAAATAATATTTCTCTGAATCTTGGTAGTGGTGAACATGAAGGAAGTCGGCGGATGAAAACAGAATTACTGGTGCAGATGGATGGCTTGGCCCGATCTGATGATCTTGTATTTGTTTTAGCAGCTTCCAATCTGCCATGGTAAGAGATCCAGAGAGTACATTTTGAATACATTTTCATGAGCTTCTAAGCACAGATAAAGATTTTATTTAGACTTCTGCAGGAAAAGCCTTGATATTTGGTTAAAGCATTTAAAGATTAATTTGGAGCTTTTACTTTTAAACTCTTCAATTCTTGCTATTTGTGTCACATGAGAATAATCCATAATAAAGTCAACATATGCTGGTCCTACAGCTGCTAATATTTAAAATGGAGTATTTGAATTTATAGGCAAGTTATTTAC
The DNA here is from genome assembly GCF_003945725.1 of Corapipo altera. Lineage (NCBI taxonomy): Eukaryota > Metazoa > Chordata > Aves > Passeriformes > Pipridae > Corapipo > Corapipo altera. The sequence continues at coordinate 5,568,029 of NW_020884918.1, forward strand.
TATGTTTAAGCTAAGAAGGGTTTCAGCCTGGAACTCTAAGGTGCTTAAAACATCTGGTGCTTAGAAGGATACTCCATAAATAGGAATGTTGGATTTTATTGGTATGAAATGGGACTTTGAAAAGTTGAGGGGCACAATTCCTCAGTTTTCTTAACATAATTTAGTATAGAAGAATAGACAATTTAGGACTGGAACTAGGGCATTTCATCACATTGGTTCTCAAACTGGACAGGATATTTGTTGGGAACAAGGCAGGCAGGAGAGGGTGAGGGAGGGAGGTAAGATTTGTGTTGTAACAGCTCTGGATGCTCAGGAGAGGCCAACATGGCCAATGTTTTTGCAGCTGCTGATCCTCTCAGCACTGAGGTGTTTCTGGGTGCCCATGTCCCTAAAGGCACACAGACTTTAATTCCCATCTCCAATGCAGAGGAGCATGAGCTAGGAGTTAGAAAAGGAGAAGACAGCAGTCCTATTTCCAGGGAACTTCAAACCATAGTCTGGGAAACGTTTGGTGTAGCCCAATGGAAGGTGTTCCCAGGAATGACCTGTGTGAACAGTGGATCAGCAGCATTTCAAGTGGCAATATTTGAAATTTGACATTAAAGGCACTTTGTCACCCAGCTCTGCTGTGTGACAGCCACAGAGGAGGGCACCCAAAACCAGCTGGGAGCCAGAGGGGCACTGCACCCACAAAGCACAGGCTTCATTCCTGGATTGTTTTTCATGATTAGTGATTTTTGGCTCATTTTTATGGGGTTGCCATAAGGAGAAATGCTGGAAAAGCCTCTCTGTGACTTGAGGGCTCTGGGCTGTGATCAGAGCTGGGTGTGTCTGAGTCTGAGTGACAAAGTGTGTATCCCCATCTTGCTTTTGAGTACTTCAACTCCTAGTGCATTTTATTATTGTTTTCTCTTATTTTTTAAATTTTATTTTATTTTGTTTAACACACAGTTGCACCTCTCAGTCATGGCACACCACCTGACGTTCTCTCACAATGTCTGTGGTAATGTTTTATTCCTCTCCTCAGCTGATCCCCTTTTTGGCAGGCCTGGCTGAAAGGGAACAGAAGAGAGTTAAACCACAGAAGTGATGTTGGTGCCTGAGAATTGAGGCTCAGAGGTAGTATTTTCCATCAGTCCCATGTGGCCTGTGAGCTTGGCGTGTTGGCACTGAGAAGCCTCAGCCCTTCAGAGAAGCAGGAGGATGTGGATCCCAATTCAAGTGCCAAAATGGCAGCATATTCAGAGGCTTTCATCTGCCCCTCTGCCTGTGGTTTGCCCAGAGCATTAGGGCTCTTTAAGTAGGAGAATGGCCATGTAGACACCTAAAATTTGTGTAGAAAGTAGATGTACAAGTTAGGCTGGTTCCTACCCAACAGTGTGAGTACAGAGCCATCACAGGCTTTTATAGCCATAATAGCTGAGTCTGTGTGTTGGTTTGGGGGATTTATGCCTTGGACAAACTCATGAATTTAAATCAGTACCAAATCCACCCCATTTTGTGTTTCAGTATCAACGTGAAAGGAACGGAGTGGAATTCTAATTATGTTCCAGTTATATAGGAAAGTGCGGAAAAAGAAATAACTGGACAATTAAGTTGGAAAGAGAATTAATACATTAATAATCCATTTGTATCTTTATGGTTTGTTACTAATACACTGTAAATGTTTATGTTACCACAGCATCGTTGCCCTTTTAGAAGGAGAAACTGTGAGCAGTGCATTGCACCTTTCCATGGACTGAAATTAATCCTGTGAGATAATTATCCATGCAGAGCAATTCCTGCATGTGTCTTGTTAACATGTGTCTGCCTTACACAAGCAATAAACTCTTCCTGGGAAGTCAGGGAAAAATTACAGAATTCAGTTTTGAATGTTTTACACATTTGATTTTGGATCATTTTATAATACTGAAGTGCTAATTTCTGCAAAATTGCTTCTTTGAAACAGCTAAAATGACACAGCTTTTTTTTTTTAACGTTGATCCAAAATTGCCAGACTTCTATTTTGGGAGAACTGCCCCAAAAGGAAGCAGGCAGTCTGTCTTGATATGAGGGTGGCAGCTGAGATGTTGTGATAAGCCAGCTCTCTCTCACTTCTGAAAGTTTTACCTGAGAGCTTAGAACTTCCTTTTGAACTTTTCTCTCTTTTGGGCAGGTTGCTTTAAGAAGTGACTGAATGTGTGCTTAGAAAGGTGTTTTAGGGGGGTGGAAAGCTAGTGAAAGTCATGAGCATCTTACACCATCATTGGGTTCACTAGCCTCAAGGAATTTGGGAGTATCTGCCTCCAGAGAGGTCAGCAGGGACTGAACCTCTCTTAAGACCTCAACTGTATATTTACAGATTGAATTTGTGAGTAGTAGGTGACATTTAGTCCCACTGTCAGACCCGGACTTCAGCTCCACAAGAATAGTTGATAACAAACTTTCAAAATACCTGGTGCCACCGTGGGAGGTTGTGGTTTCACAGCAGTGTGCTCTTGCCAACATTTGGTGTTAAGCTGGATTTCAGGAGATTTGTTTAACTTGGATGTTTATTGATCATGGAAAAAATTGGTACCAAGCTGCTTTTAGATGAATGAAAAGAAGCCTAAACAAAGCTCTTTATGCTGTCCTAAGCTGCACTGCAGCTATTGATCTTCCTCTTTAGCCTGTCCTTGCTGCCCAGCAAGTAGCTTTCGGCTACTCATCAGCAAAGCATTTCTGTTGACAAATTACTTGCTGAAATGATTCAATGTAATTAAATAAAATAAAGGCCTCATTAGTGAAGGAATAAAATGATCCTTAATCATGTAGTGAATGTTTCCTAATGATTTAGCACATTTAATTCAACTTCTATTGCAGTGCTGCTTTCTCCTCCCTCCCCACCCTCAGGGTGGGTGAAGTTTTGGGGTGGGCTGATCGACTCTTCCCTTCCAACACAAACCAGTCTGTGATCCTGTGATGCCTCCTAATGTTAACCGGGGGGAGTTCTGAAAAGTCACTGACTCTTATGGGTCCTGTAGAACTTTGTGTATCTTTTCATGAGCTTCCCTCAGTACTTTCATTGGCTGTTGTTGCAGAGAATATTTTGGTTGGCTCAGTGCTTGTTATTCTATTCTGGTTAATGTCACTTAACCTTGCCTAAAAAAACAATTTAGCAAAGGACCTAAACACTTCAGATAACAAAAATATTATTTCTTTATTTTGCTCTTTAGCCAACAAGCCAGGTCATTGTAACCTTTCTGGATAAATAGAATCACAGAATGGAATGGGTTGGAATGGACCTTAAAGCTCATCTTGTTTCACCCCCCTGCCATGGGCAGGGACACCTTCCACTATCTCAGGTTACTCCAAGCCCCATCCAGCCTGGCCTTGAATATTCCAGGGATCCAGGGGCAGCCACAGCTTCTCAAAACAGAGCAACTTCATGTTTACAGAACATGGATAGAGAGCTCGTGAAACTGTGATCTTGGGGGGGACCTGAAGCAGGAGGAGTCATGGAAAACTTCATCATTTGGAGGATTTTCAGGGTATTTGCAGAGACTGGCTGTGGTTGTCCTTTGCCTACACGTGCTTTTTAGGGTACCTGTGTAGGCACCTCCAAAACCCTGAGAACTTTTGCCTTCTGTACACAGAGGATGTTAATATGGGTAAATAACAGCAAAGGGGTTGGTCAGCCAGAGCAATTATTTCCAGCCAAATAAGCAAATTTCCAGCCAAGCAAAGCAATTTTGATAAGCTGGGCTGAAAAATACATTTGGAAGGTGAGCAGGTGAGTGTGGTTCTTTATCTTTTCTGGGTGGGACCCTGTACTATTGCACTGGATGTTGGACAGCATCTGAAACAGCCTAAAATATCAATAATAATATCAATATACTGACAGCCATTGATGAACAAATTCTGGTATTTACTCTTGCAGCCTTGATTAGAAGTACTGAGGTGGATCTGAGCTAACTCCTGTTGTCCTCTGGGTTCCTGTTGATCTGGTGTTTTGATCTTTGTGTTCATTGCCCTTGGCTCAGTGCATGTGGAATGAGGTCTCCCAAACCAAGATGTCCTTTCTGGGGAGGGGGACATCGCTGCTCCTGCTGAGATGAGAGTTTTGAGAGCCCCTTTTTGGGTTCCTTTATCATGTGCTATGCCACTGAAAACCATTAGCTCTTAAAAAAGAAGGACAAGTCACCAAATGTGACAGAAACAAGCTCTGTCAGTGTCCTTCAGATCCATCTTGAGCTGGCTTTGAGCTCCCTGTAAATTAAAGGGAGTTTCATACAAGAAACCCCATTCATTGCCTGAATGTTGACTTTCCTGGCAAAAATATTTCACCTAGGGAATTGGGAAAGGTAGAGGCAGGTTTAATTTAAGTGTATCTACAGTCCCAGGCTGCAGGTACAACCCTCCAGCAGCTGGTTCCTTCCGCTCAGGTTCTTGTAGCTCCTGTTCTTCTGTTTGCACAAGGCACATTGAAGTGAGTTTCCACTAGAGGAAAGTTTCTTGGCAGGTATGAGGACAGAATTATATTGTAAACTGGAATAATGAGTCTGTGACTGAATGGGGCCAGTAAAGATTGGTACAGAAGCTTTTTCTTTCTCTTTTTTTTTTTTTTTTTAGGCAAACCATTTTTATCAGTTTTGATGTTCACAGAATCATGGGTTTTGGCTCACTGACACATTTACCCAGCCTGTCCACCCTTCACAAGATCTTTTTTATAAAGGGCAATATGCTTTGTAACTGTATTATTTATAGTTTGTATTGCAGGAGCAGTCCCAGATCGGCGTCTTGTTCTGCCGTAATACATGGCCTCACATCCAAGACCTTCAGTCTGGATTTTATACCTACTGAGCATCCCTTACTAAGTAGCAATTAATTAGTCCTGACAGTGCCCCAGACAGACAATTTGTACTGCCTCCTTAATAGCAGAGGGAGAAAGGGAGAGGTTGTTACTGATGAGACATGCAGCAGATGAGCACCAGAGCCAGGGATGGAAACTGCAACTTCTCATTGCTATTGCTAATCCTCAGTGTCACAAGCCAGCACATCACTGACATGCTGAACAGGAACACACTGGATAATTAACCCTTTTTTTTTCATTTTGGCACAGTTACAGGTGGGGTTGAAAAATGCCAGTCCCTGCAGCGAGGACCTTGCTGTCAAAGCCAGGTCTCCACGACAAGACACACTGAGATGATCCCTCTCCGCCTTTGCTTGCAGGGAGTTGGACTCTGCCATGCTGCGGAGGCTGGAGAAGAGGATTCTGGTGGACCTGCCCAGTAAAGAGGCACGGCAGGTGATGATCCAGCACTGGCTACCCCCTCTGAGCAACAGCGGGGGTGTGAAGCTGAGGACAGATCTGGATTACAGCTTGCTGAGCCAGGTGGGAAGCACTGTGACAGGGACAGTGCCTACGTGGTGCTGGAGGCATTTCTGGGCCAGAACTGTGAACAAGGGTTGGGACAGCACTTTGGTGTGGCAGCTGTGACACACAGAGCTGGGGAAGGACCTCAGCTCAGTCTGAGGCTCCAAAGGGAGACTGGCAGGACACGGCGCTGAGCGTGTCACAGGCATGTGGAAATCACTGGTTTCACACAGCTCTGCCTGCAAAATGCTGTATTCTGGTCCTCTCTGTTGGGCCAACTTTTCAGCCTTAAATACAGGGAGACTTCCAGCAACAGCACATTTTATCACTGTTCTCACCAAGCTGGGAGCACTTCCAATTCACCGGGGTAATGAACAGTTAATTGTGTAGGGAAGGTTTGTCACCGCTCCACTGCTGTGGGAGAAAAGAGCATTTGACAGTGAAAAGATTCACTAGATACCCAGGCTCTCTTCATTTAGCCCTTTGTCACATCCTGAATTCTTTGGAAATAGAATCACAGAATCCTGGAATGCTCTGGGTTGGAAGGAACTTTAAAGATCATCTAGTTCCAACTCCCTGCCATGGGCAGAGATGCCATTCACTAGACCAGTTTGCTCAAGGACTCAACACCTAAATATTTTACAGTTTACCCAGTTGACTCATTTGACCTGTGTTCATGGAGAAATACTGCTCAGTTTTGGGTTTATAAATCCTAACAATGAAACACAGGGGTTTTTTAACAGGAAAGATGGGGATGGACACAGAAAGGTGGGTTTTATTTGACCTACAGAAAAATGGGCTTTAAAGAGAAAACGCACAGTATTTTCCTTGCTCCTGCAAGGTATTGTGGGCATTCAAAAGAAGAACAAGCAACATAACTTCAAGAGGAAATTATACACATAAAAATAGATATGTGTCTGTGTGTGTCTGTGGGTATACATATACAGATATTTCAGACAGCAGTAGACTTCACAAATATTTTCTATAAATACATTTACAATATATATGCCTGTAAATGCTATTCCTGTCTAATTTGTGAGCTGTAATGCATTGTTCTGATCCCATCACAGGAAACAGATGGATACTCCGGCTCAGACATAAAACTCGTGTGCAAGGAAGCCGCCATGAGACCAGTGAGGAAAATATTTGATGCTCTTGAAAATCATCAGCCAGGTACCTCAGCTCTGAGCAGAGAATGTCAACTGGCAAATGCTGATCTCCTGCTGTAACTCTAGGAACGATCATGTTAACCCCAGCAGGTGGAGCTCTGATATCTGCCTGGAAAAATTCTAAACTCTACAGATCTAAAACATCTAAATTTCTGAAAATCAGGCCTTCTTTTAAATGTCAGTATCTGTGCTCTCTGCATAAATACAACTTTTGCTTTATCTCACTGCATTAACTCTGTTGTTTCCCTATATTAAGTGTTGCATTAGGCAGGGACATAAAAGAATGTCTTTTGGTAATGATAATACTATTTATTCACTTCTCTTCTCTTTAGGTAACAGTAAGCTGCCCGTGATCCAACTGGACACGATCACAACAGCTGATTTCCTGGATGTGATCACCCACACCAAGCCATCAGCAAAGAATCTAAGCCGGAAGTACATGGCTTGGCAGAGGGAATTTGAGTCAGTTTGACAGAAAACACCCAAAACTTCCAAGACTTCCAAAGTGGCATGTCCTTGCTCCAAAGGATCAGATGGTGATGGGGAAGGAAATGCTGTTGTCTCAGGGAAGAGAAAGCAGTGACAAGTGTCAGAGTGAAATCTTTACTTCCAAAATTTAAGGGTAGGTGAAGGAGTGGTGGTTATTCTTTATTAACCATTTTAATGACCATTCAAAAAACATTCTTCATGGAATTAATGTAATGGCAGCTCCTATGCAACAAAGCCTCCAGCCTTAATTTTATGCATGAAGACTTAAAAGATTGATTGCTTCTCAGTCTTTATTCATGACAACTACATACAGGTTGGAGGTAGAACTGAAGCAGAAAGCTTGAGAACAGTTAGACAATTAGTGTAACTCTCCATTTCCAAGACTCACTAAAGCATCACAGTCAGTGTAGCTGTACCAGCAGAGACTTGCACCCTTCTTAATGAAACATGAAACAGGGGTTTTCAGTGAAACTCAGGACCTTAGCAAGGCTTTGTAGATGAGGTTAGTTTGTCATCGTTTTCAGCTGATGTGTCAAGTGTGTTAGTTTCCTGTTGGTTTGGAGCATTTCCAAGGTGGAAAAGGCAAGGAATTAAGAGGGATACTGTAGAAAATCAGCAGGTTTAGGCTAATGAACTAGAAACTGTACTGGTGGTTACCCACTGGTTCACAGCCAGCCATAAAACAGGATCACAGAATCCGAAATGGCTCAGGTTGGAAGGGACCACAGTGGGTCACCTGGTCCCACCTCCCTGTTCCAGCAGGACCATCCCAGAGCACATGGCACAGGATTGTGTCCAGATGGTTCTGAGATATCCCATCCTCTCTGGGCAACCTGTTCAGTGCTCAGTCACTGCACAGCAAAGTTTTTCCTCATGTTCAGGTGGAGCTTCCTGGGCATCAGATTGTGCCTGTTCCTCTTGTCCTATTGCTGGGCCACACAGAGCAGAGCCTGGTCCATCCTCTGACCCTGCAGACACTGACAGACATTAGTGAGGTTCCCTCTCAGTGTGTCTTCTCAAGGCTCAACAGCCCCAGCTCCCTCAGCCTTTCCTCCTCAGAGAGATGCTCCACTCCCTTTATCACCCGTGTCACCCTCCACTGGACCCAGTGGAGTTTTCCAGTCTTTGCAGTGCAGTGTTAAATACCAGCCACTGTTCTTGCACACACAGTCAGGTGAGCTGTCAGCACTGCCACGTGTCCTGCACTCTTTGCACCAGCGATTCTGACAAGTCACTTCTTCAGGTCTCACCAATGCCCTTCTCTTACCCTTCTTCCTCACCAAGACACTCTTCCCTCTTTGCAGTTCTCCCAGTGTTTTCCTTGTTGTGTGCATCTGCATTCCGAGTACCAGGGTTGTGCATGCTTTCCAGCACGTCCCAGGGCCTCTGAGGCACTGACAGTCGCTTTTAGTTCCGGCATCAGTCACATGTCAAAAGTCTCCATGGGAAATGTCTTCACAGGATTTTGCTTATAGCTCTCCCACCTCCTGAACCTGACTCTGACCCTGGGCCACAGACCTCTCTTATATCCTCCAAGCAGAAACAGGCTCAGAATTGCTGGCACAAAAACTAGATGTGTGAATTTATACAAAACTGTACGTGACAGTGTGTGAGGGCACACAGACAGTATCTAAAGATGGCCTCTGTTCCTGAGGGGTCTCTGCTCCCAGGTAAAAAGTGACACCATGAGAGGAAACAGCCTCAAGTTGTGCCAGGGGAGGTTGAGGTTGAATATTTGGAATAATTTCTTCACTGAAAGGGCTGTCCAGCTCTGCAGAGGCTGCTCGGGGCAGTGGTGAAGTCCTCATCCCTGGAGAGATTTAAAAGCCATGTGGATGTGGCACCTGGGGACATGGGTTAGTGGTGGCCTTGTGCTGGTGAATGGTTGGACTTGATGATCTTAAAAGGGCTTTTCAAACCTAAATGATTCTGGGTTTCTACTGCAAAATCTGCAAAATCCATCCACACATTCTGTCTGTGACAGAGATTAGATCTGAATGTAGTAACCACCCACCAAGTGAGGCTGCAGAGAGAGGCTGTCACATGTCAGGAAATTCATTCATCACAATGGTTTTGTTTAACAAGAACAAGCATGGCTCATTAACACAAAACTGTATTTTCAATAAGGTTAATACTCCAGTAATGCATAATTACAATCTAATAATTTAACACTCAGGAGCACTGTAAAACAACTGTAAAGGACTTTGATTATTACAGTTTGCAAATGGACCAGAAAAGCCATTTACCATCATTACAAAGTTGGTTCATATTGGGGGATGTAGAGCATAGGAAAAGCATTGCATGAAACAGAATTAAATTTCATTTTACAGCTCTGCTAACCAACTGTAAAAACTGGAATGTGTCCCCATGGCTCGTGAAGGATTTTCCCCATAACATTAAAAAGAAACAAAAAAATCCCCAACAACAGTGAAATTTTGCAACTGCAGCACTAATAGGACCCTGCTGAAGCCTAGTTTTAAAAAGTCACAGTCTCTGAGGCATTTAATACCAGAGTTTTGTTTCTGTATCATTCTTTTTAATAACAGCATCTAATTAAAACATCTGTAAAATGCTGACAGTTTTTAATTTTATGTAAAATTTGAAAAACAAAGAACAGGATCTGCTGTAATGAGAGGAAAGACAGCCACAGTAGTTATTATTAAGCAATAGTGGTACTTTAATTTAAAAGTCACTTCTAAATGTGCATAATCTCTACCTTTAAGTAAGAGCTCAGTGAAATCACTACAGGCCAACTAAGCCTCTGTTACTGTTGGTATTTTCAGTGCATGTTTTCAGAATAAGTCTCACTTATTCTGCAGAAAGTGACGCTTTCCAGAGAAGGGCTTTTCATCAGATATTTCCTGAAAACTGAAGATGAGCAGAACTCTGCCACACTCCCTGTGTGTGGTGACTGTGCTGGGCCCACTCAGACCCTCTGCCCCTCACTCTGCAGGCAGGTTTCTGATGCCACACATGCAATGACTGATCTTGGGACCTTAATTTTTGAAGCAAGAATGAAGGAAATTATATGAAGCAGATGGTCCTCCAAACCAACTACTCCCTTTCTCACAGCATACTCTTTAGGATGTGTTCCACTGCCTCTGGGAAACTCTCACAGGTTAAATAGGGAGCCGGATTGATTTTGTCTTCATCTGCCGGTCGATATTTACCTGTAACAGATTAACAAAATGATCCATTTACCAGGCTCCTCTGAGTATCCTTTTTTATTTTTTTTCCCCCTGAAAATTAGAGCCTCCTCAAATCAGTACCAACCAGGCAGGAGGAGTGCCCATCTGAGGTTCTCCTGCAACAAACATCCCACAAGGCTTCCCTAAACATACACCGAAGATTCCTCCAGGGGCAGCTGTGGCTCTGAATTACAGTTACTTATGCACAGGTTCACAATGCAGTACTGGAACTGTTCTCTCACTGACTGTTCATACGTCCATGCTGAAGGTTCTTGAAATATTAATGTTATTTTCACTTTTATAGAATCATAGAATCCCAGAAAGGTTTAGGTTGGAAGGGACCTTAACATTCATCTTGTTCCACCCCCTGCCATGGGCAGGGACACCTTCCACTATCCCAGGGTGCTCCAAGCCCCGTCCAACCTGGCCTTGAACACTTCCAGAGATAGGGCAGCCACAGCTTCTGTGGGCAACCTGTGCCAGGGCCTCTCCACCCTCCCAGCCAAGAATTTCTTCCCCCTATCTCTAACCTGAATTTCATCTTTTTCAGTTTGAACCTGTTACTCCTTGTTCTATCACCACAGTTCCTGATGAAAAGTGCCTCTCTGAAGACTCTTCTGAGGAACAGCAGGATTACTTCCTTTCATGTTCAACATAAGTGTAGCATGAGCAACAGCCACCTCAGAAAGGCCTCACCCAGTCCACGGTACCATCAGTAACACCATCAGTCCCTTCAGGTTCCTCTCTTATCCAAAGCAAAATTATGCTCGTAGTGACCACTGTAATTCCTAGGTGGGCTGTTACAAAGCACCAGGGCTGGCCACAGGGTGCCTTCACTCTGGGCCCAGGGGCTGCAAGTATCCAGAGTGAGATCACTGAAATCACCACCATCTCCCAAAATGACTGATATGTCGACTACTTACCTGTCCTCACCAAAATCCCACGCATGCCCGCGTCCTGGGCACCACCAACATCATCCCTGCAGTCCTGGGGCAGAATAGAGAGCAACTGGTTGGTGGGCATGGACACTTCCAGAAAAATTTCTGCTTTGCACATCACTTAAAAGTAGCGACATGGAATTGAAATCTTTTAGCTGCGTGTCAGTGAAACTGTCACAGGAGTGGTTTGCTGAGTGCTTTTTGCCCCATCAAACAGTGGTGAAATAAAGAGAACCCAGCCCAAGTATTACCCATTAAGTCCTGTAAGTTTTCATGGAAATGTTTAGGCTGGGAATGACCTCAAAGATTGTCAAGTCCAACCATTCCCCCCGCACTGCAAAGGCCACCAGTACCCCAAGTGCCACATCCACACAGCTTTTAAATCCATCCAGGGATGGGATTCCACCACTGCCCGGGACAGCTGTGCCAGGGATGGACAACCCTTTCCATGAGGAAATTTTCCCAATATCCAATCTAAACCTCCCCGGCACAACTTGAGGCCATTTCCTCTTCTCCTGTCCCTTGTTCCCTGGCAGCAGAGCCCAACCCCTCCCCTGGCTCCCCTCTCCTGTCGGAGAGTTGCAGAGCCAGAAGGTCCCCCCTGAGCCTCCTTTTCTCCAGGATGAGCCCCCCCAGCTCCCTCAGCCGCTTCTGCTGCTCCAGACCCTTCCCCAGCTCTGTTCCCTCCTCTGGACACACAAAGGGGGGGTGATTCCAAAGGGTGGAACCATCCCTTTGCAAGCAGTGTGCACAGTGGAGATGAGCACTGTGTCAGTGAGCAGGTGATGAGGGTGTTGGTCCCCACGTACATCTCCGATCATGACAGCCTCCTCTGGGGCACAGCCAGTCCCCCTCAGGGCTTCCAGGAAGAAAGTTTTCTCTGGCTTCCCCACCACCGTCGCTTTGGTGTCCGTCGCGTATTCCAGCCCTGTCACAAAAGGCCCAGGTCCCAGAGACAACCCATCTTTCTTCTTGAAATACCTGGCTTTATGGATTGCTATAAGAGGAGCCCCGTCCAAAATCAACCTAAAGAATGAATGAAGAAGAAAGCACAAAATATTAAAGAAGTTATATTTACAGCTGAAGGCCTCAATGGCTTTCACAGAAAGGTTTGGGTGGGGAGGGACCTTAAAGCCCATCGAGTTCCATCCCTCGCCATGGGCAGGGAAACCTTCCACTATCCCAGGTTGCTCCAAGCCCCGTCCAACCTGGCCTTGGACACTTCCAGGGATCCAGGAGCAGCCACAGCTTCTCTGGGCAACCTGGGTCAGGGCCTCACCACCCTCACAGGGAAGAATTTCTTACAGGTATAGGATAAATCATTTGACCTTAACTTTGTATTGTAACATGGAAGGAATTACAGTAACAAGTTACATAACCCACAAAGCTATTTGCTGCATTCATGTCCCACTCAATTCCCCAGTTAACAGTGCTATTACTGAGCCTGTTAGGAACAAAGCTGGATTAGAGCTCCTTCCTTTTCCTCACATCAGACACAGCAGCTCCCTGTCCTGCAGGGAAGGGCAGCCTGTGTAGCTGCTGCACTGCAGGAACCCTCCTGGACCACGAAGCACAGCCATGTTACTACAGTTCTCCCCCCTCCCCACGTTTCAGTGCAACAAGAGCCCTCCAGACAGCATCTGTAAAAGCTGATATAATGAGTGCCAAATGCTTCCCCTTCCATGCTACACCTTCTCCAGGTACAGCAGGTCATTCCAACAGGTAGGAGTAAGGAGCAAAGCTGGGGGATAGAGGAGAAACACTGGCTGTTATCCTCGGGGCAGAAAGGAGGATTCCTCTCCCTCTTAACACCACCTGATTTACACAACAAAACAAAACAAAACAAAAAAGCCTTTAAGAAAACAAACAAAATCCTGCTGTGCTCCTGTTGCTTGAGGCTGGCTGAGGTGAGCTGGATGCTCCTTGGAAGTGGTCTGCTCCTTCCTGCCTGCTTGCAGAGCAGCCTGGCTACTCTGAGCAGTAGATAAATGAAAATACTTCATTTCACTTCATTATCACAAAACACCTCTGTTAAATCAATGCATTCCAAAGCAAGCTCAAGCAGAAGAGAGCTGGTGTGTGTATCTGTGAGCAGCCAGACACTGTTCACAATGGGAGGATGCCTCTAGGACACAGAAAAATTTAATTTGACAGCAGCACCACAACCACTACATACAGCAGTTTGCAGGGAAGATCTCACCTGAGAGAATTCTTTTAAGCGTGGCATCAAAATCCCATGTACACAAAAAGAGAAATTTAGTCTCAGTCATTTCAAATGGTGCCTGGAGAACGGCCTTACTCTGTGCACCTCGTTTGGGGACTCATGTTGGGTTAGATTTACCTAATGTTGGGTGTCAGTGGAATAGCTGCCTACCAGATAATTAGTCAGCATGGGCTCTTCACAGCCAGTGCAGAGGAAAATGCACTTCTAGAGCACAGTTCAACTGTCCTATTTTAAGCACTACTAGGGGAAAAATGCCTTACAAGTGCCTCCTCCTCCCTCCAGAGCCCAGGCACCTGCACTGTAGATACCTGCATTTAATCAGATTCCCTTCAAAGTTTTGCAATCCCAGTGCAATTCCACTTGCAGTGCAAATCCCAACTGACTCAATCACCTGAGCAGTAAAGGAGAAGGAATATAGACATGGCATAAGACTCAATAAAAAGAGAATGTGGCTAGTTTTTCCATCAGGCCAAACAGAATTGACACCAGCAAAAGTTTACCCTCAATAGAAGACTGGGGAAAACACCCAGAACAAGTCAGTGAGGTGTTACAGATCAGACAAAGCCAGTCCTAGGGCCTCTGCAAAGCCTGAAACACAAGAAAGCACCAGGCAGAGCCAGGCCAGGTTCACAGAAGATGAAATCTTCCTCCAGGCAGACAAACCAGGAGTGGCTGGGAATGTGTCTGCACAAGGCAAGGAGAGCTGAAGGACTCAGCCTTGCCCAGCTCTCAGCCACACCACCCAGGCAGTGCTGGGTACGGGGTGCTCAGGCAGCACACCCACTGTTACCCATAATACCTCTCCCATGGGCACCAAGGCCATGCTGCATCCGCTGCCCTCTGCAGGGGACTGGATTTGGCCCTCAGCACTTTCCTTCCATCACCAGAGCTAGCATCCAATTCTATGCTTATTGCATAAATCCCAAATCCATCCTGGGACAACCTCGCCCACCCCAACAGGGCCAGTTCCACAGGCACTCCCACATAACCTGGGAGTCTGGAACCCTCAAGAGACTCTCCATGCCATCACTGGTTTCTTGTTTTAAATGCCCTGATCTCCGGCCCCAGGCAGCAAATGGATATGATTCAACAGCTAATATAGTCAGGACAGAAATATCAATAAATGAAATTATGTAAGCCCCGGGACACACCATGGGTTAAGCTCATGCAGTTGTGAAATTGGAGTCCACTCATGACTGCACTGTAAAACTCCAAAATCAATGCCTTTGGCAACATGCACCGAGGCAGAGGCGGTTTGGGTCAGTATGTGTTGTTATGACACATAATTGGCAGCAGATAAGCACAGCACTGGCCTCCTACCCCAAGGAAGATACTGGTCAGCAGTAATTTATACTCCCTTTTTGGATTTTGTGGTTATAAGGACAGATTAAAGTGCTTGAGATCAGGGTTTTTACCAGATTTCAAGGTGCAAAACTGTGTGGTAGCCACCATCCCATTGAGCAAAAAGAGTGGAGAGGACTCATCACATCCATCACCCAGGCTACACTCAGTAACAGGCTCACGCTCAAGCCTCTTCAAGCTGAAGGTTTTTGGAGTTAAAAATCAAGGGTGTGGTGTCAAGCTAGAACCAGAGAGAAGGAAACAAGGCTCTGCACACACTACTGCAGGCCTGGCTCACGGATGATGACAAGCAAATTTAGTCTGATTTACCCTTTAGTCTATGGACAAAACAAAGAGTTTTAAAAATAAGACACTCTGGATCAGCTCCATAGTTCACCTCACCTCACCCATGTTGTGCTGGCCACTCCTGAACAGAAGATGATTCAGAAGATATTGCTGGATATCCTGCATTATGTAGGTAAGGAATAATCTGCCCTAAACACTGGATCTCGTTCCCTATAATATTTGGGATCTGAAGGCTGGGCTTTGAACATGGAAGCTCTCTCTCCTCTTGGACAAGAGGAAACAGCCTCAAGCTGTGCCAGGGGAGGTTCAGGTTGGACATCAGGAGGAATTTCTTCCTGGAAAGGGTGGTCAGGCATTGGAAGGGGCTGCCCAGAGAAGTGGTGGAGTCCCCATCCCTGGAGGTGTCCAAGGAAGGACTGGCTGTGGCACTCAGTGCTCTGGGCTGGGGGGGAACTCAATGGTCTTGGAAAGCTTTTCCATCCTATCTGATTCTGTGGTTCTGTGCTTGCTTCCCCACATCCTTGCTTTTGTGTATTTCCTCTTGAGGCATTGCTAACTTTGCCACCTCCCAGTCACAGTGGTGACTGTACTTCTGCAGTTTATTTACAGACTGAAAGCTGTAAAAATGAGGTTCTGGGCCACCTGAAGCTCATGGTGACGGCCCCAATCCACCAGGATGAGTGGCTCTTTCACACCCTGCTCAACAGTGATATTCCTACCCCCCTCTTCTTCCCACAGGAGAAGGAATTCCTCACACATGCAGAGGTTTAGAGCCCAGCACAAGACAGCCACCACCCAAAATCCCACGAGGGGCTGCCTTACCGAAATGCCCTGTTCATCATCTCGTAGTGGAAGTGCTCAGGAGCCAATCCCACCACCACTGCATTGGGGTCATCAGTGCCTATCCCTGGAAAACCAGAACACAACTCTGAGTGAGCAGAGTTCAATTCACACTTAGCAGCACACAGTCAGCAAGTGCATTTAATCACTTTACAGAGTAACTAAGAGACTGGTTTTTATGTCTTTTAAGAATGAAGAAAGCATTGTGGAAAAGGTGTTGGCCTATCCAGACTCTGCAATCCTCCAGGATCAACACAGCTCTGGAGCTGAACAGTCTTAAAAACAACTGTTGAATGATTGTCTCACTGCCTCCCTTGAAATGCAGCAGACCACACAAATCCCTCTTTTAACTGAATGATGTTATTTGAGTCTGTTATTTGAGAGCCCCTCTCTACATATATTTATCTGCTTTGTAAGACAAGCAAAGCAGGAAGGCTAGTAAATTTCACCCAGTTTTTCTATTCCCTTTTGTCCCAGAAAAATTCACTGAGGGTCTAAAATCTGTCTCTTGTTCCATTATCAAATTATTTGATACCAAGCAAACGTGGTACTGCAGCATGACCTAGAAGTTGTTACTCGAGATTAGTGTGGGCTCTTCTGAAAGGTCTTTTTTTTTAATGTGGATTTAGTCCCCTAGAGAACAGCCCCTTTGTCCTCCACTGCTCCTGAGGAGCAGGACTGTTTTTGCATGTCAGTGCCACCTCTGAACAGAGCCAGCAATGGAAGCAGAGCAGCAGCAACAGGACAAACAGTTTTATTAATGACACGTCATCGGCTGCATCCTGCACTTGCTGTGGGTTTTGTTCCACCTTCAAACACACCAGAGTTGCCCTGTGGATCTGTGACACCACCCAGAAGCATCTGGGTCCTTTAACCAAGAGTGGATTACACTCATATGTGACCAACTTTGTAGAGAGATTGGCCAGGAACAGCAGCCAACAACAGGAATTTGAAGCATTCTGCACTGTACTTAAATGTTTCAAGAGCAGCACTGAAAACAGGGAAGCAGCCAAACCCTTTACAGCAAAAAGAGACAAAACAATCCACTCTAGACCCAGGCAACACCAACGTACCCAAATGACATCTCTGTCTGTTCCATCTTTTACAAAATTAGCATCAGTGACTGCAAAACTGATGGAAAGGTCCCCAAAACCACAGAGATTAAACTGATTTAAACGCTTTCAGCGAAAGAGCTGCTGTCTCTCCTGTTTCTGACCCAAGAAAGCCTTCCTGAGAACACAAACACAGAGTATTGCTGGGGGCATACTTCTCTGGATACAATGTTAGGCAGAGCAGATTATCAGGTTTCATTGCTCTCATGGCCGCAGAGCCTCTTCCCTTTAACACGTGTATCTGGAGATTACTGACTACCGCACTAAAATTTAACAGGAAATTTCTAGATCCTGGCAAGATTAGAACCTACTGAAATTATGCAGCCAGAGGGATTTCAGTTTTGTAAGACAAGGGGCAAGGAGCAGTGATAAGCCACCCACATTCCTGCTGCCTAGACTTTAAATGAAAAATTGAATATATAGTTTTTCAATTCTGAGTGTGTTAAAAACACGGTTATCTTCACTACTCTCGAAACAATGACATGGGTCTAACTTCAGGCCCCTGCCAGACATATGAAAACATACCATCTTCTACTTCCCTTACTGCTGAGGGAGGGAAATGGGAACATCTGAAAGCAAAGCAGGTTTCCACCATGTCTTTAGAAATGACAATCTAGAAATGTAGGGGTGGGGAACCTCCTGCCACGAATGAAGGTATCCAAGTACATGGGGTGAGACCCAGATGTTCAACACAAGATAAGCAACAATAACTACCTGGAGATTTTGCATTTAGTAATAGTCTGTGAAGAGAGAAACAGCCTCCTGCATGGCCTACACACTGTTTTTTCATCTCTTTATTAGAAAAGCCTCTGTTGGAAATCAGGTATTGCACAACCTGACACATCCTTGCTATAAAAAAACCCAGCCCTGGTAGGTGCAATAAATCTCCAATAACCTACTGCTAACTATTACTGGTATTTTTTTTTACACTGGAAATTAATGGAAAGTACTGAGTTTTACCCAAATGACTCTGAGATAAGCTCAGTTGTTTAGAGCATGGTGCTAACACCACCAAGGTCGTTGGTTTGATTCCTGTATGGGCCATTCACTTAATGCTTGGACTTGATGATCTTTGAGGATCCAACTCAGAATATTCTGTGATTCTATTTGGAGGCCTCGGCTGCCATTTCCACTGCTCCTTCAAGAAGCTATGACTTCAGGCTGTTTAATTTAAAAAGAAGACAAGTCTATGCATGACAGAGAGCACTATGTTTCCTTAGTTGTTCCCCAATTTCCCCTCTTCAGTTCCGAGAGCCCCTCACCTGTGAAGTCAGGCAGGGCCTTGTCGTCCACCAGGAGCAGAGGCCGCACGTGTTTCTGCTCCAGGAGGTTCCTGGCTGCTGTCAGGGACGTGAAGATCTCGTTCTCTGCAATGTCAAAGCCCAGCCTCGTCAGCCTCTCCAGCAGGTCCCTCTTGCTCTCCTTGGTCGTGTTGGTCACGAACCGGATGGTGACAGGGGCACTGCGCAGCCTGTGGGGGAACAGCACACCCAGAGCGGCCAGTGTGAATCACGGCCAGCAATCCTTCTGTTTGCACACTTGTACTTCTCTGTGGGGCTAAAAAAGTACCCTCTGTGGCTGCAGAGGAAAACACCAGAGCACTGGTGCCACACGAGAACTTCTGTGGGCTGGAGGGTAGCGTGAAGCAGAGAGCAAGAACTACAGCTACCAGGGCAAAACAAAGCCTTCCCCCAAGCCCTCTTCCCCTTCTCCCACGAAAATTCCAGAGGAAAGTGGTGATTCCAAGCTCCACCTTCACAGCAGTAGCAAACACATCTGTGATCAACAACTAGTTTGAAAAGCCTTTTAATTCAAACCAGATAACAAATAAACCAGCCCCACATTTTTGATCAACGGCACCCTGAACCAGAAATAAACAAACCAAAGAAGCTTGCTGCTAAATTAATACACTGAACTCCACGTGGTGGGTGAATTCCCAGCAGCTGTGCCTCGCTCTGAGGTGTAGGATGCTCCAGGAACCTGTGTTACCGTGATGGTGGTTTTATGTCAGCTTTCGCAGCCATTTCTCCCCTTCCTGAGGAACACCAGGATCACATAAACCCACATTATTGCCCTGCACTGACAGTACATGCTACCAAACAATCAAATAATTTTAAGTAACAGTTTCAACAGCGTTTCCTTTAATTATTCCCCCACCATCACTTTCTCTGTTGCTATAGGAACAAACACAGGCATCAGGACTGCATGGAGAACATCAGAATAAAGTTGGTCAGTCCTGGAGACTTTGCTTGCACCTGCCACTTTCTTCTCATTTGTTAGATACACTGACCCTGCACAGACATGAACTGGTAAAACAGTCCCCTGGCTGGTACTAAAATAAAAATTGATACTATTTTTTCCTGTGGACCTCAATACTGAGAAGAAACCCTAAAAATGGCATCTCTCCGTTTGCTCCAATGCCAGTCATTCCAGCTCCTCTTCAGGAAGGACAGTGACATGGATTAGCAGAAAAGAACATGAGAAAATAATTTTTTTTTCAAAACTTTAGGGAAAAAGACCTGAATCTTAAGGTGTCCTCCCTCATTCACCACAACAGCATATATCAATCACTCTGTGGCTTTTCCTAATCCATTACAAGAGGTCTTCTCCAGGAAAACAGTGTCATATCATAGTACAAATACTCCTGGGATTGTGTATCCTATTTCACCACTGACTTGGTCAGATTAAATCATTTTGCTATGCCTCAGTTTCTTTAGGCACCCTTTCATCACAAGAGCAAGAGGTATTTAATTCTCCTTTTTATTAATATATCAAAATTCCTACAAAAGACAATGAGCTGTATTATCAAACGTTTCTCAAACCAAAAAATTACTAGGTTGTTTACCTAGCAGAAAGAAACTTTAAAAATAATAATAAAGAAAAGTCTTGTCTGAATGAAATAAGAATTCTGCAGAGTCTGCCTTGCTCACTAGGCCAAGCTTTTCTGCTATTCCATTTTAGCTTAGCACAGATCTAAGGGCTCTGACACAGGATCAGGCTCCTGCAGTTTCACAAAGCCTCGAGAAACAGCTCAGCTGAAGTGATTTTGTGTAAGTGGCGTAATTCAGGTGAACTCAACTGCTCTCCACTTTGGCTAAGGCTGTAGTCATATGTGAATCAGTGGAAAGACCTTGAATATTGAGTTTTTTCTACGTGGAAAAGGCTTAGAAAACACACAGAGAGCCACTCAGGAAAGCTGAATTTTCTGAGTTGTCTGGGTGTTAATGCAGGTGTAAATAAAAGCAGAATTTGGCCAAGTCTTTGCTTGCCACAACAGCGTGAAAAAGGCAGAGGCTCCAGGGCTCACCTAGAAAAGAGACTTTGTGGAAACAGCGCTGACACAACCTGCCAGAGGAAATAAAAAAAAAAAAAAAAACAACAACAGAAAAACAAAGAGGTAAAACTTGCCTTTTGAGAGCCTCCTGGGCGCCTGGCACAGCCGAGTCCTCCACGTGAAGTGTTCCATTGAGATCCACCAGGACGGCTTTGAGCGCCCGCCGCGCTGCCATCGCCCCTCCCCTGGGACACAGGAAAACAAATGAAACCACAAGCTGGCTTAGAGACAATGGGCAATAAAAGCAAGGAGCTCAGTTAAGCGCCTCGTTTGTGCCAAGCCCGGTATTACTCACAACATTACTCCCAGCACTAAATGGGCCTCTCTAGACTGGGGGGAAATAAGAGGCAGCGCTTAAAAAAAAAACAACCACAAACAACAATAACAAAAAGAAACAAAAAAAAAAGCCAACATAATTGATGGAGAGGTGTTTTTTTCTCCCAAAGACTCTGTATATGGAAATCAGGTCCTGTTTGTTTTTTAAGTGCCTTTATTTGCGAGTCGAAAGGAAAAAAAAAATTCTCTGAACAGCTCAAGAGTGTTGAGAAGAGGATCATTAGGTCTGGTATTGCTGGTTCAAGGCCTCAGCAAGCACATTTCAGCAAGTCCCACCTACGCCCGACGGGGCTGCTGAAGTGAAAATAAATACACACTGCTCTCGTTGTAAAGCTCCAAACGCTCCGCCGAAGTGGATGTTGTTAATTTTTATTTCTGTAAGCAAGATCGAGGGTGATCCAGCCCAAACCACGCCCTGGGAGCCCTGACTTTGAGGCTGTTTGGTGGTGACAGGGTGGAACTTGCAGGTTGTTACACCCATCAGCACGAGTCCAACTCCTGGACCTGAACAGGACACCCCAAGAATTATTTATTATTCTTCTATTATTATTATTATCATTATCATTATATAATATCACTTACTATTATTTTATCTTTTACCTTCAATTATTATTAATAATAATATTAGTCATACTTATTATTTTATTATACTTTCAATTTACTGTTATTTTATTATCTTTTACCCTAGATCTCCATGGGTTCTCCTGTTCAAAGGGTATTTATCTAAAAAATATGCACGTTGCCTGCAGAGCCAGTTTTCAGCACAGCCTAATTTTAAGGATATCACTCATGGCCTGGCAAGAAAGTCCCAAAAAACCACTCCAGAACCTCAGTTTTCATAATCACAGCCCCACAAAAATTCACCTGGTCAGGACAAAGGGACCCCCCAGCCCAGCTCCCACCTGGTCTCAGGGGTCATGGATACCCAGCACCCCAAAGGGCTGGTCCCTGTTCTCTCAGATGGGACAGCCAGGCAGGTTTTTTTACAGCGAGCTTCTGGGTCACACAAAAAGGTACAAGAGACTCAGCCCATAATAAGAGCCAGCATTTGAAGGGCACAGGCACTGCGGAAGGAAACAGCAAGTCACCTGGATAAAATCCAGCCTTCAGAAACAACTCTTTCTCCTCACGTGAGCTCCAAGTGCTGCCTTTTGCTCCAAAAGCAAGCCCTGCTGAGCTATTTCTTAGAAACTGTCCAATACAGACACACACACATCTGTTCATTAGACAATAACAACTATTGGAAAGGCTGGGAGAACTGGGATTGTTCAGCCTGGAGAAGAAGAGCTTTGGCATGACCTAACTGTGGCCCCTTCCAGTGCCTGGAGGGAACCAACAAGAAACACGGAAAGAGACTATTTACAAGGGCCTGGAGGGACAGGACAAGGGGGAATGGCTTCCCACTGCCAGAGGGCAGGGTTAGATGGGATATTGGGAAGGAATTCCTGGCTGTGAGGGTGATGAGGCCCTGGCACAGGTTGCCCAGAGAAGCTGTGGCTGCCCCATCCCTGGAAGTGTCCAAGGCCAGGCTGGACGGGGCTTGGAGCAACCTGGGATAGTGGAACATGTCCCTGCCCATGGCAGGGGGTGGAACTGGATGAGTTTTAAGGTCCCTTCCAACTCAAACCATTCCATGAATCTGTGATCTGTCACCACTAGCAAGGGATTACAGTTTTTCCGTTGAGCTGTTTTGGTTACAGACAACATGCGACGTGTTTTTACTTCTAAAACACACACAGGCTAGAACCTGCCTCAGTAAATTTAAATTTCCCTCAGTTTCATCTTTGCAGACAGTTTAATCAATGATCCTGTGACGTTGATGTCCCAGCTACAAGACAGACACACACAGAGAAAACTTTGAGCCCCTACATTCATTTTCCCTGCTGATTCTCTGCAGTAAGAAAATAAATAAAAATGCCTATTTTACAGTATTCTCTGTTGCTACAAAGGACCAAAGTTAAACGCTTATGATACAAAGCTGGCAACAGAACTCCTAAAGGAGCCTCATCACCTCCATGGGGAAAGAGGGCACCTCAAGAATAAATAATTTCTGTTGTTCTTCTATTATTAATAATAATAATAATCTATTTATTAATTTTTATAGCGCCTTTATTTTTAATTACTATTATTTTACTATCTTTTAGCCTAGATCTCCATGGGTTCTCCTGTTCACAGGGTATTTATCCAGCAAATAGGCAAGTTACGTGGAGAGCTAGTTTTCAGCACAGCATAATTTCAAGGATAACGCTCATGGCCTGGCAAGGAAGTCCTAAAACACCCCGGAACCTCGTTTTTCACAATCTCATCTCAACGAAAACTCACCTGGTCAGGACAAAGGGACCCCCCAGCCCAGCTCTAGGACAAGGACACGAGGGACACAAGGCACGACCTAAGGGAAAGAGGGGTATATTATATAATTATATATGTGATTATATACGTGGGGAGGATGCTGACGGCACAGGTCAGCACCCGCCGTGCCCTCCCGCTCCACACAACCCCCCTGCGCATCCCCCCGCGAAGAGATGGTACCGCCTCTCCCCGCCAGCACACAACGGGCAGACGGGACGGCCCATTCGCCACCGGGGGAACCCCAAGCGCGGCGGGCTCCCCTCTTCCTGCCGCGGATGGTTCCGCCCGCCCGTTGGCGACCGAGGGCGGCGGGCGCGCCCACTCTGAGGAGGGGGGTGAGGGCCGCGGCTCCCGCTTCCCCCCCGCGGCACTGACCTGCTCCCGCCGCCGCCGCCGCGCTCGGCCCGACGCGCTGCGGGGCCCTCGAGTGCCGCGGCCGCCCTGCCCAGTGCCAGGGCCGCCCGCCGCCGGCACGGCGTGTAAAAATTATAATGTGATTTTTACCGTTGTAAATAAACACCGACCTCGGCCCTCAGGGAGTGGGGTCGCCGGTCGGAGCCTGGCAGTCGCGACAGGCAGCGCGGCGGGCAGCCCGCGGGGCCCTGAGGGCCCGAGCCGCCTCACAATATGGATGTTTTTATAAATTATATAAATTACATTAATTACATCAATTGTGGCCATTACACCAGTATTATTACATCCAATGCTTATCTTTTTTATCTGATGTCCTGTTTATAATCATATCGTATGTGGATATGACAGTAAATTATATAAATTATATCTATGGGTGTGATAATGAATTATATAAATTATATCCATTATCTCCTATATGGATACAATTATACCCATATCCATACACTATGGACATCCATAATACATATATTATTAATATATCCATAATCCATATGTTATGGATATTTTATAACCCATATATCATGGATATATTTCATCTTATATGGATATTACATATAATAATAATAATATAATGATGATGATGTACCCATGTATGGATATATTGATTATATACAACTGCATATAACATATAAAATAGTATATTATTATGTCCATACATAGATATATCTATAACCATAACAACATATATACAATACTATATGTTTTATATATAAATAAAAGCTTTATATATACTTATATATATGTTGTTATATGTTTTATATAGTCCATATTTATGGAAGAAATTTTTCTAAGCACATATATTATATAATTATAGATATTTAGTTATATCCATAATAACTAATCCACTTATTATATCCTTACATGGATATTATGATTATATATAACACGTTCTATCCGTATATACATATATTATATCCGTAATATAACCATTTTAAGATAGATAGATAGGATATTAGGAAAAAATTCTTCTAATTACATATATATAATATTATATATATAATTATATCCATACTATATCCATAATAACTGATCCACTTATTATATTCATACATGGATAAGATTATATTGATATTCCAGGCTGCCCAGGGATGTCGTGGAGTCTCCCTCGGAGGGGACATTCCAAACCCAGCTGGACCTATTCCTGTGTCACCTGGTCCAGGTGACTTTGTCTTGGCAAGGGGATGGAAACGGGTGATTTTTAAGGTCCCTTCCCACCCGAACCACCCAGTGACTTCCATGCCAGGTACAAATGATGATACTCTGCATGGTTTGAGGTGACCCCTGGAGAGCGGCCTTGGAGCTTTTTGCCAGGGGGAAACTTCATTTTGCATATTCCCAGTCCTTACAGAACCCCAGCCCCAGCTGGGGTTGTTTAGTCACAGCAGAGCTGTTCCAGAACTGCCAGAAGCCACACCAGGAGACAGCAGTGTGGTTATTCCCTTGCTGTTTCTGCACTCCCTTGTCCTCTCCCCTGCTCATTACCTGGGACACCTGATCTCCAGCTGCCCCACTTCAAATCTTGCATCTCTCAGGTAAAACTTGTCCCAGTTTTGCCTCAAATGGAGGATTTCCTGCTGCGTGAATCTGCTGCTCCTTCTCCCTGCACATGCCTCAGCAACTTGGAAGGGATCTGCCCACGTGCTGTGAGCCACACACTGGAACTTCACCCCTCCTGGAAGGACAAGGAAATGGGGGAAATCAGCTTTTACCCGTTTTTAAATCTGTTTCTTGTAATATTTAGTATTGGCTTTTATTTTAGTATTTTAACAGTCAATAGATACAAAAATTAAATGATACGCAAGCTGTGCTTCAAATCACTCAGCACTCCAATGAAACAACAGTGGGAACATCAACCAGTGCTTTTCTTTCCCAAAATTTTACAGTAACACAAAGTGGTTTATCATTTCGATCCACTTTTTAATCAGCTCCACATACGTGCTGCCCATTTTCCATGAAAGACAGATACATGAAAAAACTGAGACAGGCTGTACCCTCTTCACCTCTGAATTACACAAAGATTATATTAAATAAATGCTTTCTAACAGATCCACCTACTTCAGAACTTAAAGATCCTACTCTGCCTCAGGCCAACGTTGCCATGGCTCATTAGGTTCGCTACATAAACCAACATACAGCTTCACAGCAAAGATATGATGCCAAAATACAGCTTCACAGTGAAGAGATACTTCTCTCACAGGGATGTGGGAAAAAATTAAGTATTCCCTGTAAGAACAGTAACTCTGATATCTGCAACAGGATGAAGATGAGTTTTGAGATAATCCCACTGTACACAGGTGGAGGGTGAGTTAGGAAAGAGAGTGCTTAATTTAGAAATTCAGAATTTATTTACAAAAATCACTTAAAAAAAAAGGAAACAACACAAAATTCTCCTCCTGGATATATTTTACTCTGCCAAAACACTGCAACTGATCATTAAATGCATTTACACATATTACAGATTCATTTTCATATACAACGTCAAGGCGTCAGGAGAAGAGATTATAAACTAAGCTGTTTTAAAATAATGAAACTGCCAGGTTTCCCTTGGCATCCCCTCATTAAAATTAAGGTAAAACACTTTAGCAGTGAAACAGACACAAGAATTCTAACTTCTCTGAAAAGGTACATGAGAATGAGCTTCTTTAATCAGACCTAACTCAGCAGCCCAACTGAAACCTGTACCAAAGCAATTATCAGTATTCTCTTCGATAGAACTGCAAAGTCATTTTCACAGTTTCACTTTCAAAGACGGTTAATTTAACAAATGAAGATGGAGGGTGAGGGAAGGAGCAGCAACAGAAGAGGCTGCAAATTCGCGGGTTTTTAACAAAGAACTGCATTTGAAAAGGGCAGCATATTTCCCCTCTCCCACGGTATTCCCCTTCTCCCACATTTCCCAGGAATCTCAGAATACAAATGCTTCCCCACTTCCACCACACTAATCACCACGAGAAAGTTTAACACACAAAAAAGTTTAATAACTCTTGACAGAAGAGTAACAAATGCTAATCATTAATATCCCCTGCTAGGCTAAATTAATACAGAGTTGCCCAGCTTCAGATACAGGTGGGTTTTTTTCTTTTTTTTTTTTTTGATTTTGCACAACAACTGCACCTATTTTCAACATGCTGACTTTACCATCAGCATGAACTACTGAAGAGATTTGAAGAGAAAAATCCTGTCCTCAATCAAACCAGGAAAATTCAACTTTCAATGTGAGCCAGAATGGGAACTTTACCCAGCTGGTTTTATCTCCATATCACAACTGGACTTCAGTCCCCTATAACGCGAACTTGAATTCTTGGTAACGTGTTCATATTCTTGACAACGTGTGGTAGTAACTGAAATAAAAAAAAAAAACAAAAACCCACACCAAAACATTGCTGTTTTCCTCAATTTAAAAACAAATTGGAAAGCGTACTGAAGGAAATTCATCCCTGAGTAACGAGACATTTAAAAACTGCATCTTATATTAACAGTCACTGCAATATTCTATGACATCAACACTATGAACAGGAAGCAACAGAACTTGTCACAGTCCAACATATTTGCAGCATTGTTGCATTGATCCCCGTGATCTTGGTTAATGAAACTGAAAGGGAACATGGGGAAATAGGATGAATAGAAATAGTGTCTTTATTATTTTAAGTTGGATGTCGAATTGAGAGCTAAACCGTGCTGGATCCCAGAAAACTCAGAGCAGTGATGGTCAGCAACTGGCTTCTTTGGATGTCCAGAGGATTTTCACGAGGTGTCTTCAGCCAAACAAAAGGAGGAGAACGATGGTAATGGAGTTCAGTGCTATTAATGGCACTGCAGAAGGAAAAAGAAAAGAACATCAATTCTGAAAGCTTTCCTTTCCACATCACAAAAACGACCGTGCTTCGTATTATCTTCAGAGAATACCCTGGGAGAAGGA
The DNA here is from genome assembly GCF_003945725.1 of Corapipo altera. NCBI lineage: Eukaryota > Metazoa > Chordata > Aves > Passeriformes > Pipridae > Corapipo > Corapipo altera. Next base: position 5,595,323 of record NW_020884918.1, read on the forward strand.
GCAGAATCAATCAAAAAACTAAAAAATACACTTAAACTTTCCTACGCAAAATCGGGACTAGGGGAAGGAGCCAGGCTCAAAGCCTAAGATACTAAAAATTAGTAGGAAGCAACAGCAGAAATATTTTTCTATGGCCTGTTTTAACTTTAATCCAGAGACTTGAGTTCTGTTTTAAGTTTAACCCAGATATCTCTTTCTCCAAATGAAATTAAACCGACTCAAAGTCAGTTGCTGTCCTTGGCTTTACTGTGATTTAGAATAAATGTTTTTCCCTTGGTGGTGGGCCTGAGAGGTAAGATTTGCTACTTCTTCTCTATCATCACATAAAAAAGGAATTTTTGCTGTGCTTTATAATAAAAAGCTATCAGTAATTTACAAATAAAGCATATTTTCCCTCCATCTTCTGAGGCACAAAAGCCTGGCTTACTTCAGGATCCCTGAAATCACATTTCCCTCACCAGGTACTTGCCATAAAACTGAACTTAGACAAGGTGAAGCTAATTGCACACTTTGATTGACCACTGAGATTCCCTCCAGCTCCCAAACTCCAAGGGAAGACAAAACTCAGAATGGTAACAACAACTAAACAAACACAATATAATAACAATAACAACAACAACAATAATAATAATGATGTCTCCTCACCTCTCATGACAGTTCGTATTGATCGAATAAGGTTCATCAGCTGTGCTTTAATTCCTGGTTCCTCTCCAAATCCTCCAATCCCTTGGTCAGTTCCCCAGCCAACTGTGTCACGTAAAAACAGATAAACACTTTAGGAAAAAAAGCCCAAAACCATGAAACCAATGTTGTAATTTTAATGAACAATCCATCCTGAATATGGTTTACACTAACACTGAAAGGCAAACCACCAATTAGCTTTATTCCATGATCAGATTTTCATAGAATAGACTGGAAACTGTTAAACCTGATGTTAAGCAATGATAGATCCATGCTCCTGTAAAGGAAACCCTCAACTTTTCAACACACTACTATTCCCCAAGTGCCCAGAGAAACACCAGAATTCATCTGGGCTTCAAAAAGACACCTGCCAAAATTAACCCAAACCAACCACAGTCTGTCCACAGGCCTGAAAATAAAACAGCAAATCATTGCATATGAGGGTGAAGTGATGAAGCCTCAGCGCTGAGAAAGGAAAAACAGCAAGCACAACTTCAAAAGTCAGGATGATGATGACTTTGTAACTGCTATAAAAAAAAAAAAAAAAACTTTTGGGAAAAAATTGGGAACTTTTCCGAGCAGGACCAAAGTCCTGAAGGTTTTCAAAGCCCTCCAAGGGAGTCCTGACCCCTCTGCAGGGAGGTACAGCTACGGGATCAGAGATGTGTCCAGGGATTTCTGAGACCCGCTGGCACAGCCCTTACCAGTCGGGTGACGTGTGGAGCATGGAGCAGCTCTCTGTATTCCAGTTCCAATGCCCAACCTGCGAGTTCCTATTCTCCAGGGACTCCAGGGACGACTTTTGGGGGATTCCCCCCCTCCTTTTGTCTCCCTCGCTCAGCTGGCACCAGGATGAGGGTGGTTCGTCCTCTCCCTCACCTGCCTCGCCAGGTGCTGTTTCCCACTTGGATAAGCCTGGAGCTATTCCCAAGTCTCCCGAGGCCGACAAGTGGCTTCACTCATCCCGTTAGCCCCCACATCCCCCTTTTCCCGCAGCTGCTGCTCATCAGGAAAGCAAAAGGAAACCCCAAACCCACACCGAGCAGCTCCCTTGTAGCGATTCCAACTGGGGAACGGGAGATCACCCTTTGCACTCCTGCCAAAAATCCCAGCTCAGCCTGACGTGGAGAAAAGACGTGGAGAAAAGTCAGGATTCTCCAGATCAGGGAATTGGATTATCGGTATTTTTTTCCATGGCTTTGCAGATCTGTGATGGATTTTCTCTGCTTTGCACAGCTTTGGTTCCCCCGCTGAAGGACAAGGATGCCCAACCCCGAGGACCCCGAGGGCCGAGAAGCGCCATCTCATCAAAAAAACAGGCGCGGCGAGAGGAAGGAAAACCTTTGCACGGCACCAAACATCCCGACGGGCGTGGAACAGCGGGAAAGGGCAGGGGAAACACACAATTACAGGAAAAAAAAATAAAAAAATAAAAAAGAGAGAGAAAAAGAGAGAAAGAGAGAAAGAGAGAGAGAAAGAGAGAGAGAGAGAGAGAGAGAGAGACAAAGCTACGACGGGAGCGGCCGGGAACCCATCCCCAGATCCCAGACGAATTCCCAGATCCCTCCCCCGGGCCGCGCGGCCCTCCCGGCTCACCGTGCCGCAGGAAGCGCTCCTCGTGCAGCACGGCCACGGCGTTCACGATGAGCAGCGAGGCCTGCAGCAGCGAGTACAGCGTGAACGCCATGGCCCGGCGGGGCGGGGCCGGGCCGGGACCGGGATTAGGATCGGGATCGGGAGCGAAGCCCGAGCGGGACGTGGCGCGGGGCGGGGCTTATGGAGGGGCGGAGCTTTGCGGGGCGGGGTTTCGTGGGCGGGGCCGTCTCTCCGGGCGTCCGCGAGCTGAGGGGGCGGGGCTTTTGCAAGGGGGCGGCGCCTTGTCTACACAGTTTGGCGTAGGGGCGTGGCCTCGGGCAGCGCGCGGGGCTCGCCCCACGAGGGCGGGGGGGGCGGGGCTTCCCCCTCACGGCAGCCGCGTCCGGGCGCTGGGACCGCCCGGGGATCCTTGGGGGCCCCTTGGATCCGTGGATTCCTCGGAGCCCCCTGAATCTCTCGGGTCTATAAATCACCTTGGAGCTCCCTGGATCCCCCCTTAAGCCCCGTGGTTGCCGCGTGTCCGTTTATTCCTCAGATCCGTGGATCCCTTGGAGCCTCGCGGGTCCCTTGGATCCGTGGATTCCTCGGAGCCCCCTGAATCTCTCGGGTCTATAAATCACCTTGGAGCTCCCTGGATCCCCCCTTAAGCCCCGTGGATGCCGCGTGTCCATTTATTCCTCAGATCCGTGGATCCCTTGGAGCCTCGTGGCTGTGGGTCTCTCGAACCCATGTGGATCCCTCGGAGCTCTCTGGGTCCTTCGCAGCCCTGCGGATCCCTCGGATTCATGGATCCCTCGGGTCCATGGATTCCTCAGATCCATGGATTCCTCGGATCCATGGATCCCTTGGAGCCTCGTGGGTCCTCGGGTCTGTGGGTCTCTTGGAGCCCTGTGGGTCCCCCGGAGTTCCATGGGTCCCTCAGATCCATGGATCCCTCGGAGTCCCGTGGGTCCCTCAGAACCCTCTGAATCCTTCGGGTCTGTAAATCCCTTGGAGCCCCCTGGATCCCTCAGATCCGTGGATCCCTTGGGTCCATGGATTTCTCAGATCCATGGATCCCTTGGAGCCTCGTGGATCCTTCAGGCCTGTGGGTCCCTCAGAGCCCTGTGGACCCCTCAGATCTGTGGATTCCTTGGGCCTGTGAATTCCTCGGGCCTTTGGATCCCTCAGAGCTGTGGATTCCTCATGTCTGTGGATCACTCGGATCTGTGGATTCCTTGGTGCCCTGTGGGTCCCTCATGTCCATGAGTCCCTTGTGTCCATGGATCCCTTGGGTCTGTGGATCCTTCTAAACCCCATGGGTCCCTCGGAACCCCCTGAATCCCTCGGGTCTGTAAATCCCGTGAAGCCCCCTGGATTCCTCGGAGCCCCGTGGATCCCTCGTGTCCGTGGGTCACTCAGGTCTCCGGCTCCTTCGGGTCCATGGGTCCCTCAGATCCATGGATCCCTTGGAGCCTCGTTGGGCCTCGAGTCTGTGGGTCTCTCGGAGCCCCATGGATCCCTTTGGAGCCCCATGGATCCCTTTGGAGCCCTTGGTGTCCATCGGATCCGTGGACCCCTCGGAGCCTTGTGGATCCGTCAGGTCTGTGGATCCCTTGGAGCCTCGTGGAAACCTCGGAGCTCCAGGCCTGAATCCCTCGGATCCGTGGATCTCCCTGAGCCCCGTGGAACACTCGGAGCCCCCTGAATCCCTCGGATCCGTGGATCCCTCGGACCCCCTGGGTCCCTCGAAGCCCCTGGATCCCGGCACAGGCGGTGACTCGTGGGAAGCTCCGCTCTCCGCGTACCGAGTGTCCTCGGTCTCGGTGGCTGCGGGAGGAAGGCATATCCTCCTCCTCCTCCTTCTCTTTTTCCTCCTCCTCCTCCTCCTCCTCCTCCAGTAACGCAGTAACGTGGCGTCTCCCGGCGGTGGGAGCCGGCAGGGAGACATCGCCCGGCGCGGGGCAGCCTCCGTGCCCACCCCTCCATTAGTAAGCTGGTATCAGTGGAATTAATCAAAAACATATGCAAAAATAGGCGTGTTTATATTTTTATTTAATCTTACAGACAGCATTTCCCCATCCACCCCCCATTCCCCCCCCCCCCCCCCCCCCCCCCCCCCCGTGTTTCCTCAATATATATTGATTTTCGTTATATCCCCGACTAAGGGTTCTAGCAGGAGCTCAGCCCAGATCCCAGATGTCGTTTGTCCAACATGTAAATGATGCAAAATCCAGAAGAAAACAATTATCTTTTATGTTGGATTGATCAGGGCTTCTGGGCGGTTCTGCAGTCAAATAACAAAAATAATAGCAACTGGAGCTCAGGGATACTGTATTGAGGGATATTGTTATTGAGGCACAAATAGGCATTTTTTTTCCCCTTGCATCCCTCAATCCTATTGGCTGAAGGGGGTCATTTGCATAATCACTCTGATTTTATTTCTCAGTAATCATACAATACACAAACCCCTTAACTCCGGATGGTTGATAGCTTTTATTACTCAATCAGGGTACAATGATTTGCATAATTACCATGCTTTGATGGTTATTAGACCCATTCACTGCGACAGAAATCATAACTTTGTGCTTAGTGTGGTGGACTGGAGAGACCCCAACCTCCACTGTTTGCTCTGCCACAGATTTCTGATCTGGGCAAATTATTCACCATTTATCAATATTACATCTCCATGTTAAGACCCACTCACGAGCAAACATGAGATGATCTGATACTTCAGCAATTAATTAAGTGTTGGGAGCATATAATCAATAGATGCTCAGACACCGCCTGGACAAACCCACACTTCAGCTGCTTCTTATCTTCATCTTTCTTTTCAAAAATACTCACTTTGGTATAGTCAGTGGCATAATATTGTGCTTCTTAATAATCATCACTATTAAATAACATCACAATTTAATAACTGGAACCAGAGGCAAGAGAAAGCACCCCATCATCAGAGCTGTAGCATATTTTGTTACTAATTTACCCGCAAAATTAACTATTATGAAATAAGAGAGATAGAGCAGAGAACAAAAATCAAACATATCCATCAGATTAACTTCACATATGTCAGGAGCTAGTGGGGATACCCGAGTGTACTGGCACTTGCAAGCTCAGAAGTTCCAACCTAACTTCTTTATTTCTCATCTAGGTTTATAAATTTGGTATAACTGCAAAACTCCTAATAACTGTCCATTTAATGTTTTTAATGGAGCCATTTCTAGGTGCCCAGGGCCTCCCAAAATTTGACCAAAATTTCAGGTTTTTTATCATTCAAGTCATCTTTTTCCATCCATAAGTAATAAAAAAAAAAAAAAGACTGAATTTTGCCAAACTCCATACATGCAGAGAAAGTCAATACTGGGCTGAAAGATTTCATCCCAAAGGCCATCACCATTTTTTAAAAAGTTGTGAGTGGTGGCATATAATGGTCTCACAAATAAAGCTGACTCTTGTTCTCAGATACAACTTAGGGCATTATGGCAGTAATTCTATAATTAAATACAGATAAAAAGGGGGGGGGTCACTAACAGGCTTGTCTAATAACCATCATCATCAAGTAGCATTTCCTGGGCTACCTCCTTGCAGTATCCAACCTATAAATAAATGGTAACCTCAGTGAAGAGCTAATGCTTAGAATTATGGCACCGAAAAAAAAAAAAAGAGGTTTTTACAATAACTGTACAAGTTATGGCTTAGTATTTTTACCCATAATTAAGATGTATTTCCAAAGAGCAGCTGCTGTCAAGCTTACATAAACTTGACATGATTTTCCCCTTTGTAAAATCCATCATGGCAACTTAACAACCACAGAGTCTCATCTCTGAACAGCCTTACATGGTTGAAGGGAAAACCAGACAAAGTTGCTTGCATTAAAAGGAAAGGGTTTTTTTTTTTCCCCCCTTCATTAAGGTGTTACATTTCAGTGCAATAAATTCCTGTGCTGTCATCTGCAGGGTGCAGTCAATCACCATAAAGGAGATTTTTAAACCACCTTACAGATGCCAAAGGATTGAACTTCGGCCTGGTGAAGTATTGTGGAGACCTTGGTATTTTTTATTCTCAGTTTATCATTCAATATCGTCAGACAGAGCACATCTCACTGGGTCTCACTGTCCCCTGCAGAGAATTGGGCTTGTTCCTTGTGAGTTTTCAGGATTACATTGGGTTATTCCTGGTGAGCAAATACCAGGCCAGAGGAAGACTTGTCATGACTTCAACCCTTGCTACCACCATCTTCTGAGTTTATTTTCTGAACTAGTTTTAGTGATTTCCTTCTTTAGATATTTTACATACCCAGACATATTCAGTAAGAGTGTTTTTGAGACACAGGAAAGGCTGGAAATCAGCATAAACCATCCCAAGCTGAAAGTGAAGAAATGTGTTTTGTTGGCAGCAACTTTCTTACCAACTTCTACCGTGAGTAACTCCATTAACCGAGAAAACCTGTGCATGTGAAAAAATTTAGGTTCTGTGGCTCAGTCAGGTGCTATAAATAAATCCCATTGCTACATTTCAGAGTGGAACTAAAGCCTTTGTCAACCCTTGCTCATCAGCACTGTCAAACTCCTGTAAAGGTTAATGATGCACCCGACTGATGTAACACATCTCTTGGAAGCACAAATTGAGTAGCTGATTTAATGTCCAGATGATTGTTTTGACCACCAAAGCTGGGAATGCAACAAGATTTTGTACAGTTGAGAGAACCTATATCTGGTTCTTACCCTTCAGCAGCTAGGTACAGGAAAGGTCCTTGTCTTGTCCGTGAGTCATGGATCATCTCTGCCCTCGCTTGTTTGGGAAGTGAGGAGCTGCCCCCTTCAAAAACACAGCCTGCCAGCTTTGCTAAGGTTTGTACCTTGAGAGAACATTAATACAGCGTCATACACAAAAGGTCTGCCTGGGGATTGATGAACAAAATGAAAACAAAATTTTGAATTTGCACCCAAATTTATCGATGCTGTTTCTTAAGTTTATCGTACTTGACTCTGTAACTGTAACAGCCTTTAAAAGTCAGTTGTTGCCTAGTGCTGACACACAAACGCACACACATGCTGTTGTTCATCTTGGTATCATCACTATTCCACTGTTGTCATAGAATCATGGAATGATTTGAGTTGGAAGGGACCTTAAAGGTCAACTCTGTGACATTACCTTGTTCTATGATTATTGGCATCGCTTGTGTTGTGTTTTTGCTGGAATGCAACAGTCCAGAACCAAATCCTGTTATGGTCAGTACCAGATATTTTACAGAGGTGACAGGTGTAGGAATTTTCCAGTCCATGTCTGAGCTGGAAGACAGTGGATATCAAAAGCAGATCAACATAGGCAGCAGGGCAGCAAGGAAACAAATAGACTTTGTCAGAGAGTTAAAAGTCTGTGCTTAGCCCAGCCTCCTTGCTGACAGATGGGCAGGATTTGTAGGTGCTGAGGCAGCAGCAGGTCTTAGGGAGGGATTTAGAAGATGGGGAATCAGCTTCATGAATGTTGAAAGGGGTTGGATTTTGTTCTTTTGAAGAAGGAGCAGGGATATTACAGACAGCAAGGGGAAGGGATGTCTGATGTTGGTGTTGCAGCAGCAGACAGGCAGGAGCAGCTCCCTCAACACAGGTGTGGAAAGAGGAAAACTCAAGTGGCTCAAATTCCCACAGGCACAGAGTTGGTGTTTGCCACCACAGACTTGTACAGGCATGTTTCTGTCGGATGATGGGAAACGGTGTCAGTAGCAGTGTTTTGAATGGAACCATGGCTAAAGGATCATGTTGTCTCATCAAAGGATCCTGCTGTGGCTGAGCATCCACCAGGGATGGCTGATGTGCCTGCAGCTTCGGAATCAGGTCTGGCTTCCACCTCTGCTAATAGAAAAATTACTGAAATTGCCCTTTTAGGACAAACCCAGAGGACTTTCAGTGGTGATCAAAGTCCACCCGCCTCTGTGGCACAGATTTTCATTCAGGTCTGTGAAATGCCCACGTGGCTCTGTGCAGGGCAGCCTCATCTTCCCGCGCCTGTTCCAACTCCCTCTTTTGACAAGTACCATATGCAGGAGCTGACACGAGTGTGTTGGTGTCCCAGTGTGTCCTGCTGGGGCCAAACTCTCCACCAGCAGCTTTCCCAATGAGCCACTGGCCCCATCTAAGCCTGGAAGAGGAGGAAATTCATAGGCTTTAACCCATGGGTTCCTAACAGCAGTTAGCAAACGGCATAAAGTTGGAATAGGCTGGCCAGATGCAGGGAGCACACTGATCCCTCTTGGTGCCAGATTCCAGACTAACCTGATCCCTGTATCTGCCACCTGAATGAGGAGAAGAGTCGGGCTTGTTCCCAGCAAGCTGGTGCCATGCCAGAGGCAGAGGTCATCGGTGATGGGGAAGTTGCAGCACTAACTAAAGATTAATAGATGGTATCCTTCATCAGGCTGTAAAAGTGGGTGGGTAAAAAAACCAAATCACAGACCTGGTGACTTCAGAGAATCACAGAATGTGCTGAGCTGGAAGGGACTCACAAGGATCATCCAGTCCAACCCTCAGCCCTGCACAGGACCATAACCAAGTGTCACCCCCTGTGCCCCAGAGGATCATCCAAACACTCCTGGAGCTCTGTCAGCCTTGGTGCTGTGCCCACTGCCCTGGGGAGCCTGTTCAGTGCCCAACCACCCTCTGGGGGAAGAACCTTTTCCTGAGATCCAACCTAACCCTGCTCTGACACAACCTCAGGCCATTCCCTCGGCTTTAGGGACTGTGGCCTGTCCAGTAATGTTAGCAGAGCCACAGAGTCCTGCAGTAAGTCAGAAACCATGTGCAAAAGGTTAGGCACCTGTGCAGCATCTGGGATTCACAGTGAGTCAGAGGGATTGGGAAATCTTTGTAAAAATAACCAGGAATCCCCCCCTGTATTTTATTCCCATGACTCATCCCACAGGAAGAGACAATATGGGCAGTTGTAAACCTCTACAGTAAATTTTTAACACAACACATCACAGAGATAAGGTACATGTATCCACGCTTTTTCTCCACTTCCATTAAAAAAAATGTCATTTTCCTGCATTTTTTAATACTTTTGTGGTACGAGTTCACAGTCCAGCGCTATGATGGAGAAAACAAAGTGCACCATGTCAGTCCATCCACTCACTAGCACATATCCCTGAGCCCTTTATCCCCTTTTCTCTCCGGAAGAAAGCTGCAGATTGAAGAAACTGTGGACCATTGTTGCTCTAGCACTGCAATCGGGGGGTGTTTTAGCAGGAGAAGCAAAGAAGAACAGCAGCTCAAAAATGGAAATCATCTCTTCAGAGATGGTAGACTCTGGCTGGGGGTGCGTTTTGCTTGTCAGGAAGGTAATTTACACACACTGGGCCAGCCAAATCCACTGTGGAGATCTTTTCAGAGCTGTTCTTTGTCACGGTAACGTTTTCCACCACCGCAGGTGTCCTGAGGTTTTTTGAGGTGTAATTCGATGTGCAGTGCCTGGCACAACAGAAATGGAGAAAAAACAAACTGTCGGGTGTCCTATCAGCATGAGGAGCTGCTGGTATTTTGAACCCAATCCAATTAATAACAGGATGTAACTAATGACAGTACAGAACTGATAGCTGGGATAGAGTGGATTTATTTAATTATGGAGGTGGCCTTTTTCCTCTCCCCTCAATCTTCTGCCCTTCAAAAAAACATATCTTATGACCTCATTGCCCTCCTTAATTTGGCTAGATGCATTCAAACTAAAACTGAACAAAATTTTGCTTTGAAGAGACTTCTCAAAACATATAATTTACTTTCTTATTAGAGAAACAAAAATCACAAGGAATGTCCCTCTTTTTGTGGCTTCAGGTTCATTGAAAAAAATTAAAATGTTGGCAGTAGAGAGAATTAGGGGGTTGGGCCTCTTAATTTGCCTTAATTGAATTTTAATACACACGCACACACATACATATATATATATATATATATATATATATATATATATATACACAATATATGCAAAATCTGGGAATGAGGAGAAAAATTTGGACTAGATATAAATTGATATTACGCAAGCACCCACCCTAGTGATTCTCCAGCCACTGTTATTGCTGATGAAGGAGCCTGGGAAGACCCCAGGAAGCACTAGGGCTTGGCAGACTCTTCCCATGGGCTCCCTGTCACTCCTGGCTCATGCATGAATTCATCCCTACACACATTCCCTTGGTGACTCTGGGTCCTCTCCTACTTCCCTGACACTCACCTCCGGAGAACACTTATTGCTACAATGATGGCAACCAGCAGCAAGAGGCTCCCACTGAGAGACACCATGACAATTGCATAAGTGGAGGGTGGTGAACCTTGGAAAGAACATGGAAATCACAGGTTAGTTTTGCCAACAAAGAGCTTTAAGAAATGCAGCATTTTGTGAAATGACCCCAGGTTGTTACAGGCTGCCTATGCTGACGGTCCTTCTGCTGCAAGCCATGGGGTGGCCAGCTCTGTGTTAGGGTATTCCTGGGAACTACTTTTTGTTCAAAAATCTCACAGTTCAGTTACTAACTTGTGGGTCTTCACCTACCAAAGAACAAAGCAAAGCTCCTTTTAAGGGCTGGGACTGAAATGCAGCCCTATGGATCTCAGGGTGGAAGAGTCTGCCCTGCACTGTTAGACCACAGTGTCATTCCACATATTATCCACCTGTTCACAGGGAAGCCACAGCAGGATCCTGGCTCTTACTGCCTCTCTAGCCAGCACTTTCTATCCACTTCCACCCTTTTCAATCTGCTTTCATCCAATTTTGCTCTTGGATTTAACTCCAAACATAAAGGAGTGAAATTTTTCTCACATCTCCTATCTAGCTCTGCCTCCAAGTCCTCCTCTTGTCTGCTGCAACACCTCCTTTTATTTGCACCACTCTTCCCACCCTAAAAACCCAACAGAAATGGCTCTACCATGGCTGATTCATCTATTCCCTTTGAGCCTGTTCAACACTCTGTATCTGCCTTACATACTTGATAACACTCTCAGCAGTGTCACCACACAAATAAAACACTGTCAAACTTATTTAAGATTCTAATGGAAACAGACAGGAGAGTAAAACACCTTCTTCCTCAAAAACCATCATGTTGTGGGAACCTTCGTCACCAGCACAGGCCACCCTGAAAAATTAAGCAGACAGACATTCAGAATGCTGTTTAGTGTTCAAACCCAGCACATTCATTTTAGATTCCTTTGGGACATCTGACCATTTCACTATCTTTAACGGGTATTATCTTTACAACTGACTTACTTTGCTATCACTGTTCTGCAGACTGGAGATTAAAACAGCATGGGTTAAGGGACAGATTCAAAAGGCAGAAGTTAATCTGACCCAAAAAACCTGGATCTTTCTTTTAAGGCAATGAGCTTGACTTGATGTTTGTCTACGGCATCTAATCTGTATAGAATCACAGAATCCTAAAATGGTTTGGGTTGGAATCTTAAAGCCTGTGTAGTTCCAACCCCCCTGCCAGGGGCAGGGACACCTCCACTAGACCAGGCTGCTCTAAGCCCTGTCCAACCTGGCACTGAACATTTCCAGGGGTGGAATCTTGGCATGGACAAGAATGCTGGCATCACACTCCAGCATATCCAGTAGACACTTTTATCTACTCCCAGCCAGTTTGCCTCAGGACACAGAGCAGAGGTTGCACCTTGTCTTTTACTCCCTCCAGAAGGGGACAACTGCTGTAAAAAATCTCAGTCATCACATAATAACTAGGAATGGTCAACAAATAGATGGAAAAGGTAACAGGGACCCAAAATACAATGTCTTGCTTTGTGGCAAAGAACATTACCTCACCACAGCAATACCAAAACCCTCATCCAAGCACCAAGTTTCACAAAATAATGAGTAAAACTTTCTTTGGGCACAGGTGTATCATTAACCAAATTTCAAGTGAAACTGAGGCTAACTATGAGTCTTACATGTGTCAGAGAGTCTTCTTCATGGATGGGAGTCTCAAGGACCTCTCCTGACTCTTGATTTTATGATTAATATTCCACTTGGTGAAATTTAAAACTATGAACTCCCTTATTATTGGAACATATAATGTGTAAAAAGCAAGTGTTCAGGTCAGATTCAGGTGTCACCCTGTATGAATACTGGCACACAATCACAGACACACACATAAGCACACACATATTTCCAAACATTATTATATTCTATTCTAGCTCCTTTTTCTGGAATAGAAAGAAAATGTGGAATCACAGGATGTATCCAGTCAATAAATATAAGAACAAATTGTCTGGCAATATGCTCTGAGGTCTAAAAGTTCCACATAGAATGGGACCTCCAAAGCTCATCTAGTTCCAACCCCCCTGCAGGGACATCTTCCACTAGACCAGTCTGGAGCTTGCTCCAGCCCCATCCAACCTGACCTTGAATTATCCAGGGATGGGGCATCCACAAGTTTCCTGGGCAACCTGTGCCAGTGCCTCACCACCCTTATCCTAAGCTATTTCTTCCTTCTATCTAGTCTGATTTCCCCCTATTTTAGTTTAAAACCACCACCACTTATCCTATCACTACAACCTATCAACATGAACCAGAGTGACCTGCAGGTCCTACTTTTTCTAAAGCTTGGATGGTAAAACCAGGCAGCGTAATTTTGTGAAATGTCCCCAGGCTGTTACAGGCTGCAAATACCAATGGTCCAGGCTTTGCATCTTGCCCATTAGTGCATGTGAATAAACTGAAATGTTGGCCCACTGTCTGCGTCAGTATCTCGTGAAATTTCCCCTGGTGCAGGGAGAAATGGGCAGAGGGATACTGAGAATGGAAAACCTACTTGATTGCTAGAGAGTCCTCCAGCCCCCCAAGATACCACCTCTTTTTGTCACATCAGTAAGATGTCCTAAGGAGAACCTTGAGCTTGAAAAAGTCAAGGAAATACACTACATTAATTAAAATATAGAGTAGAATAAGATCACAAATATCTGGATTACCTTGAGACTGCTGGAGATCCCTGTGTCGGCATCCTGCTGCTCAGACCTTCCCTGAAAGTAAAGCTGCTCTGAAGGGCTTCAGGCTAATTGCTCACTTCATTTGCCTCTGTTGATTGCTTCCTTCTCTCCGAGGTTTTTATTAGGGCAGGATAATCTCTTCCGTGTGTGGACAATCAATAAAGTGTGGAGGTGGATCAAACAGAGGGTTTACTCACCATCCCTTTGTTAAGCAATTCCTTTCACAATCTTTCTGGTGGAGCAGGAGGCACAGTTGGACTCCACCCCGGAGCCTGCCAGGGCTTCCGCTGGGCACGGGACCCTCTGATGTGCATAAACTCCTGCAGGAAAGCTGCCCCTGTAGCTTGTGCTCAGGAGTCACTGCAGGAACATGCCATGTCCCAGGAGGGGTGCCTTTGGGCCCTTCCTCCTTCAGAAAGCTGGGTGAAGAAGGCAGGGTTTGGGTGCTCTCCAGGCAAGGTAGCCTCATCATCTCTGACTATGGGACCGTGGCAAGTCTGAGCCCCATCCTTGCTCTCTGGGTGTTACACAGCTCTTTGCACTGAAAGGAACAAGGTGGGAATTAAAGGAGATGTTGTTGAGCTGTCCAGTGGACAGAGCCAGTTTAGGGTTTCAAGTGTGGCTCATTGTGGTATTTCTTGCAGCCTGGCTTCACCGCATCACAGGCAGGAGGGCAGCATCAATCTACCTCTGCAGCACCCACCTTTTCCCATGCCTCAGTATGGGGGAGTCACATCTCCACAGCTCTGGACTTCGTTTTGCTCTGCAAAAGCCCCCATTCCCTACGCCAGACTGAAGCTGAGCTGGCAACTGCACCAGCTTTTCTCATGAAAAGCTGTGGTTACCTGTGCTTTGTGGTCAAAGAGGGAGTGGTGCCCTAGGGTGGAGGCTCCTTTTTTGTTAATACAGGTACTAAGAAAACATTAATAAACCCCACATTGGCAGGTGTTCCAAAACAATAGAGATTGACAGGTTTTTCTGCTGTGCTTGGATAAATAACTGCACAACAACTTCAGCGCCTCTTACGTCACGGGACCAAACAGGACCAAAGCACCTCTCCAAGTCCCCTGGAGATTGTTTGGAAGGTGTCCACAGCCCAAGGCAGTGAGCACAACCACAGCTGTGAATTTTTGACTGTATCTTAAGGAAACAGCAAATTAACTACATTAAACAGATTTTACAGAGAGAGGAAGAGCAGAGAGCAGGCCTGCAGATATATTTTTTGTTAAGCCACACATCAACTATCCATTCTGTGTCACCCACAGAGGAGAACACTTGGTGTGTGGGTACCTTCTCTTCCATCCTCCAGGGCATCATGGCCTTTTGTTTGGCTTTGAGACAGAACAAGCATGCTGTTAAAGTAGTTTCTGTGTTGTAGATGCCACAAAAGAGTTCCTGAGAAGGGAGGACTTTGTATTCTGGCAAGTGCTGGTGCTTTCCTTCTTTATCAAACAAAGAGAAAGTTCAAATCAAAACTGAGATTGCTTTGTGGAAACCATTTGTGATTTTTGAGCCTGATCCAAAGGTCACCAGAGCTAATGGGAATCTCTTGACTGATTTCTCCGGTATTCAGATCGTGTCCCAAGGGAAAAAGCTGCTAAATACAGAGCAGGCCTCACTCCTGCAAGCTACTGAACATCTATATGGTAGATCTCCATCCCTTGTATGTGCCCAGTGTGAAGATGTGATGGAAGAAACTGGGACATGTTCTTCTCCACAAATTTCTAGGATAAATGGAAATTCACTTTCACTGAAGTTTCAAAGACATTAAGGAATAAGCAATGGATGCTCTGAATATTCCTGAAGGGGAATATTCTTATTTTTTTTTAATTCAATACGTATTCTTTTTTTTTTTTTTTTTAAATCCCAATATCCACCTCACTTCAAACTCGGTTTTGTGGAGAAGCTTGAGATCAGAGAGCAGGGAGCTGTGGTGGAGGAGGCATCTCTTTCCTGCAGAAACACCTTATCTCACGTGGATTGGGTGCAGTCCACTACTGCAAACTGCCAGCAGAGATAAAAACAGTCCCACTGAGACCAGGGGAAACAGCCAAGTGTGTCCAAGGCCACAGAGGTGCACACCACAGGGCACAAGCTGTTTGCAAGGCCAGAGATTTAGCAGGTTATTTACCTGCTCTGGGATTTATTAGTGAATTCTTGGCTAGGAGCTTGGAAATAAAACATTTCATAGATGAAGGTACATATCAAGCATAATCTTAATACAACAAAATAAACAGCCCTCTCAAAATTGTACTGAATAGTCCAAGACAGTTAAATAAAATTGTGTTGAAATACATTGAAGATCATAGAATCACAGAACGACTTGGGTTGGAGGGGGACCTTAGATATCATCTAGTTTCAGTCCCCTGCCATGCTCATCTAGGCATAAACTCCGTAGATAAACCCTTTAGAGGAAGAAAAAAGCTACAGGACGTGACAGGAAAACAGTAAGATGTCCTACAGGAGCTCTCCCAACAGATTGCTGAGCAGAGTGATTCATCCCTAAAAGCCAGTGGGGTAAAACTGGTTATCCAAGAGGCTCAGCAAATGCTACACTTTGTTTTTGTTAATTCCTTGTTGATATGGCCTAAAAAATACAGGTTTGCTGAGGAGGAGCTATCTTTTGTTCACTGCAGAATTTATACAAAACTTTTGGCACAGTTGTCTTGAGGTTTTACATGAAAATTGTGGAAAAGGAAAAATAACTTAAAGAAATCTGGGCTTTAATCTGTCACAGAAGACAAAAGGCTTCAGGAATTGAATTGATCAGTAATAAAAAAAACAACACATATTTTTTTTTTTTACTATTAATTATTAGGGCCTTAACCTGCTTGCCGTACACAGTTCAGACAAAACTTCTATATCTTTACCTTTAATTGACCTATTTTGGCAGAGTCAACTTTTTTTTTTAATCATTAAGGCATTTATTCATCAGTGTGATTGATCTCAAGAGCAGTAAACACTCAGTCTGCTTCCAATGGCTTGTTCATGACTCACAAGGTCAGGTTGGATGGGTCTTGGAGCAACCTGGGATAGTGGAAGGTGTCCCTGCCCATGGCAGGGGGTGGAATGAGATGGGCTTTAAGGTCCCTTCCAACCCAAACTGTTCTAGGATTCTGTGGATTGCATCTGCTGTTTCAGAACAAGGTCAACGAAAGGCAGACAAGGTCATTGAGGGAGATGGCTTGAAGGCACCTAAAATTATGGTCCTGAGAGAAGGTGTGTTCCCATGCCCTGGAACAAAGGAAAGCACACACCTTCACGCTGTTGCTTGCTGCACTTCTTCACCAACATAAATAACTACGCTAAAGAGTCTCAGAAGCAAAGAATGTGTGTCCTACATCCTGGACAAGCACCACCACACCTCAGGGACGGAGCCCAGTTTGGAAATGCTGTGAGCAGTTCATGGAAACAACTCTGTGGGGTAAAAAGTGATCCCATCAATCCAAAATTCAGATCACAGCTCAGCATGTGGCCTGTGCTGCGGTTTTCTCAGGGGATTTTGATGAACAAAAGGCTGAAGCTAAGGTCTGTTAGACAGCTATTACCTTTTGCCTCTCATGTGATAATAGCCGTGGAAGTGATATTTGGTCACCTACGCAGGTTTCCTCAAGGTGTTGACAAGCTGCACGTCGTGTCAGAAAAGCTGAATGTTTATTTTCCAGGCTAACATGTCACTCATTTTATGTTAAGGGCAGCAACAGTGCGTGCTGTTCCAAGTGAGTAAATTAAATGTGGCTGGGGCCGTTCCCACGTGGCACTGAAGAGCTTCATCCACCCAACGAGACATTCATCACCTTTTAGCTCAGGGTGGCCACATCCAAACCACTTCAGAAGCTGCAGAGCTGGACTGACTCCCCATCCATGCTGGTAAGTGCTCCCCAGGACTCCAGTGGGCTCAAACACAAGCCTGCCAGGGCCATGGCAGTGATTTAGCTGAGTTCAAATACAGGGGAACACCCCCTTAAGGAGTGTGTACTGCATATAGAACCATACCAACTACTGGGTAAATCTTCCAGTATCCTTTTTTTTTGCCTTTTCTTTATTATGCCAGCTGGTGGAAACATTGAGGGTTGAGTCCCTGAAACACTAGTGTTTAATGGGATCCTTGTCACCTTAATGTGTACAAACTTTGGCACAAGAGGAAAGCAAACAAAAAGCAACTGGTGATAAGAAAGCTTCCCTGGATATTTATCGAGGTAATTTGTTTAGGTGGTAACTGCTCTTTGTTTGTTTTCTAGGATCACATTATTAGCGTGAGGAATGATTTTTTTTTTTAACTCAAAACATCTCATTCATGCTTGATTCTGAGGTACATGTTCCATTGCAGCATTTGCAGTTGTGCCCTGTGAATCCGTTACAATCCAGGCAAGTGGTGTTTCCATTTCCAAGAGGAAATTGGACATTTCAAGCTTGAATGTTCAATTTGAAGCGTATTTGTTGCTTATTCAATCTGTCACGTGTGTGAACTGTGCATTTGACACAGTTTCACAACTCCAACAACACGTATAGG
Organism: Corapipo altera; assembly: GCF_003945725.1. Taxonomy (NCBI): domain Eukaryota; kingdom Metazoa; phylum Chordata; class Aves; order Passeriformes; family Pipridae; genus Corapipo; species Corapipo altera. The sequence goes on from NW_020884918.1 coordinate 5,613,056, forward strand.
GGCTGCTTACTTGCTGTGGGAAGTCCCTGGGGAACACGATGGTCTGAACACTGCTGAGCTGGGAGCAGAAAACAAATAAATCTGCTGGGGATGCTTTGTGTCTGCTCCTGGGCCTGAACAGGCTGGTTCTCCAATAGTGAGGGACAACAGGTTACTCTGCTGGCCTGACCACATCCAGGAGCTCTGGCACTCCAAAGCCATTAGGGCGGCAATTTCATATTGAGCAGCGGGATTGCTTTATGTCTGGGCAAAATTTTTGATCTACAGTGGTTAAGAGATTTTACCACCACACTGCAGCCAGGTTCATTCATCACGGAAAACAGCACTGTGTCACTCTGTACAATAACCTATACAGCATCCTGTATCCTGAATATTCTGTGCAGCTTGTTCTCCATCTCATAAAGGATGCAGGTGACTGGGAAAAGATTCATGAAGGCTACAAAGCTGTGGGACTGCTTGTGTTGGAGGGATGACTACAACTCAACCTGGAAAAAAGACAACCTGAAAGTTTCATAGATGCCTATGAAATCATGACTAACACACAAAAGGTGGACAGGGATTGCCAGCAGTCAACAGGCAACTGGTCTCATCCAGTACAAGGAGCCCAGGGCACAAAATGAGGCTAAATTTGGCTGCTCAAAACATCAGAAGCTAATTTTCTTTTTCCCCACAACCTGTATTTAAGCTGTGGAGTTTATTGCCACAGGATGCTCTAAGCTGCTAAAAGTGTGCCTAGGTTTTAAAAAGTCACTAGTTGTGTTTGTTCATGGAAGAAAAAAATCCATTGAGGGTTATTAAAAACAAGACATCATGTCTAGGTCAGAAAACCCATGAGCGGTAAATCATGAGTAGCTAAAACGATATTCTAGGAACATATCTCTCACTGCTCGTGTGCTTTCACAAAGTGTCTGCTTTCATCTGTAACTGGGAACAGGGCACTGGCATGGAGGGAACCTGGTCCAGCTTTTCTGGTGCTTTTGTTGCTTTTTTTTTCACCCTACAAAGGCCACAATGCTGCCAGTTCAGTGAGTCCTGTCAGCCCACCTACTACCAGAGCCTATGCGGGGAAAGGACACAAAAACCAGGCTTTGCCCTTCCCACCCTGGCTTCCAGATCTTCTGGCTGCACCGAGGAGCTGTAAAGCCTGATGGTTTAATCTCCCAGGCCTTTGCTGGGAACGAGGGGAATATTGAAAGAGCGACTCTGCAACACATCCAGGTGCTGGGGATGGACAAAACCACTTTGGGGTGCTGGTGGTGCTGTACTGGTGTGGGAGATCTTCTGGATCAGGGATGACGGTGTCTGAGACTGAGACCTTTAGCATGGAGATGAATTCACTCAGGAAAGCCCTGGCAATCAGGGTGTTGCACACTACCAGGAAAAGACCTGGAGGACTATGCCTGCAGTCTCAAAAGTCAACTTTGGCATGTCTCCCTCTGTTTCTGCGGATCCACAAGGCACTTCCTGAAATGCTACTAAATCTACTTCCAAACAACCAGAGGCAGAGAATTTCCACCATGAAACACTTCAACATATTATTTGTGAATTAAAATACCTATACAAGGATATTCTTGGAGATAAATTTCCCAGTTGTTTGCTTTAGTGGAGTAAGCATGGCATTAAATTACAGGGAAGCGCAACTATTATCTCATAGTTTTCTTTTTTTTATTATAGACTTTTTATCCACATGAATGATAAAGAAACTACAACAGAGTTAAATACCTTTTTTGATAACAGTGATTATATTCTTAATTACACTCAATATTAAATTGTAAAATATTTCCAGAGGAGTACAATCGTAATTCGTACAGCAGGCAAAATACCAGGGGAGGGAAGGGATGAGGGAGAGGGGTGTGAGAATCTCCAGTTTGCTTTTAAAAAGCACTGTGTATGGCTAACGCTGCTCTATCCATCCATCCATCCATCCATCCGTCCACCCAAATCTGGTTCTGGCCCATCTGGTGAGACGTTCACTTCTTTCCATAAAACAACCACTATCCCAAAGCAAGAGATGAACTGGCAGATGTTGTCAAGTGTCTGTGGCGCTGAAAGGACCAGCAGTTCCTTTCACAGCTTATCTGCACGATTCGTCAAAAGCATTTTCTCTATCAACTTCAACAGTCCTTCTAAAAACACAAAGACTTAAACTTTGGTACCACCCAAAAAAAAAAAAAAAAAAAAGATCAAGGACAGGCATTTTTTTTTTGTGGTTTTGTGTTTACTAATAAATGGCTGCTACATTCTATTTGACATGGTCGTCCATGATACTATGAGGTCACTTGTCCTTAGGTTCAGAGGAACCTGATTTTTTTTTGTTATTTAGATCCCCAAACACTTCCATTTCACAGTCTATATACAAGTCAGGTTTCTGACTGGGTTATAACTTATAAGGTAACAGCTGCAAAAACTCTTGTGCCTCTGGGAATTAAAAAGGAAAAAAAAAAAAGAAAGAGAGAAAGAGAGAGAGAGAAAGTGTTACCAACATTAAGTCCAAATTTGAGATGCTCACAGAATTATGACACTTATTTGCAACCCTTGAAAAAGGCACACACACATAGGTCAGCTGCTCTAGGAGCATCCTTTGAGAGTTTGCTAGTGAGTATCTGCAGGGTCTTGTGGAAATATCCACATTAATGATAAAGTGCAAGTTTGACTGCAGTGTGAATAAACGCAACAAGACCTGCTGTGGAAAGGAGCAGAAGGCCCAGCAAGGGCAGCTGAGGAACATAGAGCACGAACTGAGTGGCTGAGGGTCTTCACCCCCTGGGTGTACTGTGTGGGTAGGGATGTGCTTACGTGTCTCTTCTTGAGGAGACTCTTTTCTTCTGCTTGGCACATTTGAGGGCCTGAAATTGCTCCTGAACAATACAGTTGTGATTCTCTGCTTGACTGATTTAGCTTAGCAGTTAAGTAACAACTAATCTTTCAAAAGCACCAGGGCCTGCTTGGAGAAATCCCTGTTGTCTGCAGGGATGGTGTGCCTCTGGAAACAAAAACAGCGTGAGGAGCTCATCCATCCTTCACACTCTCAGGAGATAGGCAGGAAATGCTCGTTGCTGTGGTGCCAGCACCTTCCTTGCAGGGATTGTCAGCTAATGGAAACCTGATGCTGGGAAGAAACGGTGCCTTTTCCTCTGGTGCTGCCATCCTCAGGCAGGCTTTTATTGTACAGCGAGTGCTGTGGACAAGGCTCTGAGAGCAGGGCCTGCTGCTTCTCATCTGGGGAGGCGTGCTGTTTTATTCAGGGTATTAATATCACTGAATTTGTTTTAAATCAGCACTCAGATTAATCTACACTCAACCAGAAAGTGCTGGCAGTCAATAAGAAAGTCTGCACAAGAGGCCAAAACAGACCAACTCGATGCTTAGATTAATCTCCTTATCTCAGCAGGCAGAGCTCAAGGCCACAGATATTGGTTATCTGGTTACTCTGTACTCACCCTTAATGTTTTTAAGGATCTGCTTCTTCCATAGCTAAGGCAAACCTCCTTCATCTGTACTATCAAACCCTTCTCAGATGTCCCAGACTTTCTCTTGAATACCTCTACTTTGTGCATTGCTGAGATCTCTATGCATGAATAGCTCTTTTTTTTTTTTCTAATCCCACTACTTCTCCTGGGGGATTTTTTCAGTGAATCCACAAGCCAGATTTTGTGACATGACACAGTAGCAGGGCTACCAGCTTTTTGCCTCTATCTCCAATCCCTAATCCTCTTGTTTTGGTTTGTTTGGTTGGGTTTTTTTTCAAAAAAAGAAAAAAGGGGGACCTTATTTAAATGTTAAGACTTTAGCATTCAAAACTGGACTCTCCCAGGCCACTGTTGATGGAGATGGTGTTTCTACTAACTGAATGCTTCTAATAAACAGTTCTGAAAAGTGCAGTGTTGGGTTTAGGAAGGCCCTGCACATGAGCAGCAGAATAATTTCCTTCTGCAGGACACCAAACTACAGATCAACAGTCAGTGGGGTCCTTTAAAAATCCAAAAATGTCCTAATATGCTGCTCTTTCCTGGAGCTAAAGGAGTTCCATTAAGGGCAGAAAAACCCATTCCTACCTGCTTATGTGTGAACGTTTTTCTACACTGTGAATGCCAAGGTATTTCCCTCCTTCCAATGGAAGTAAAATGACCTTGATGACACTTCCAGTGTCAAGAAAAGCACATGCTCAGGCGATCAGAACCATAGAATCATTGAATGCTTTGGGTTGGAAAGGACCTTAATGTCCATCTTATTCCACCCCCTGCCATGGAGGGACACCTTCCACTAGACCAGGTTGCTCCAAGCCCCATCCAACCTGGCCTTGGACACTTCCAGGGATGGGGCAGTCACAGCTTCTTTGGATAACCTGTGCCAGGGCCTCACCACCCTCACAGTACAGAATTTCTTCCTAATATCTACTCTAAATCTACTCTCCATCAGTTTGAAGCCATTCCCCTTTGTCGTGTCACTGCAGGACTCAGTGATCAACTCTCAGCACTATCCCCCACTCCAGTGAAGCCTCGTAGCTCATGCCACATGTCAGTTACCAGCTTTAGCTTGTATCGAAACACCTCCACAGACAAGGCTCTGACACCAGAATCAGTAGCATCAAACAACAGAATGATCCCATTAATTCTGGCAATGGCTGCAAATAAAGACACCAGGTCAGGTGGAACAAAGTTTCTTCTTTCACAAGCTCACCTTTAGCTTTTGCTGAGGTGTGCACCGAGCTTTTCTTTCCTGATCAAACTTGCTGCATAGGGAATCTGGAATGACACAGAAACAAAGACTCTGCTTTAACCCAAGGTTTGGCTAACGTAATATCCAAGCTGGAGACTCCTGCAAATGAAAGGGTTTATTTGCCTTCCTGGAAACAGTGAGGAATTTTAGGAAACAATGCCTTAAATTAAAAGTTTGAAGTCTTTAGGAAACTAAAAAATGGCCTGAATTAAAACAACAGATAGATCTTGAAATTCAAGGTAAAAGATGTCTTCTGATGCTTTGTTTCTATCAGTTGCTGATAAAGAGTAAAGCCACCTGAGAGATCACAAAAAATCAGCTGTCTGTGACAGAGCAGGCAATGCACCCTGATCCCTGCACAGCCAAGATACAGTAGGTTGGGAGTATGAGACTTCATGTATTTATATCACCATAATTAGGAAGTTCATAATAGTTGTCTCTGACTTGCACCAATCTGAGGGGAAGCCACTGAAGTGGAACAAATAATTAAAGAAAAACAGAGAACATAGGCATACTAGGGAACATAGTTATATTTAGAAACAAAGTGGGATGATGTGCTCACTGGCCACTGGGAATACAGCGCGGGGCTGCTCTTCTCCAATGCCTTGCCTTTAGAATGCAACAAAACTAATTTGCTCTGAGATTTCTCCATAGCTGGGAATCCAAGTGACTACAAATTCTTTGATGATGTCTTTTGGAAGGACCTTTGGAGGAATTCAGGCTGGGATAAAAAAAAAAAAAATCAGTGTCCCTACACTCGTAGGTGCTGCTGCACACTGAGGTGACCCGCTTCTGCTGCCAGGATCTCCAGGATACTCTCACAAATAATGTCAAATCTGTTACTGCAAGCTGACAAAAATGTCATCTGAAGTCAGCAGTAAGGCCTTAAGCTGCACAAACAGCAGAAGCAACAGAGGCAAATGCACTGAGTTCAAGCAACCTGCCCCACACACCTAAGGACATGGTAGAGCACGTGAATTTTCATCCATATCCACTGATCCCATAAGTTCTTGAACATCCCTAGTTTTGATTTTAAATGCATTATGCCCACAGTGTGTGAATGTTTGTGTGAATTGTGCTCAGCATGTGTCTGGGTTGGTGTAAAACATTGTGTCTGCAATGACAGTGAGAGACACATCCGTCCCTGACTACCTTAATAAGGAAAAGAGCAGGGAAGGATCAGGATGAGGGGAAAGAATAGAGCATCTGCAGCTCAAGAACTAACCCTTTCATTTCTCAGGGAAGGAGGTCAACGTGATTGAAAGCAGCAGCACAAGGAAGCAGGAGTGTCTGTGGCTGAATGAAAGCAAAAGCCTTTCCTGGGGGGCACACTGCTTCCTCCACCACGCAGCCCTGGAGAAAGGGAAATGTGTGTGCACAAGCCACTGACGGCTGGAAAAGTCTAAAGACCCAGGTGTTTTGGCTGACCACTCTTATAGCCCCTAACCCTGGCAGAAGCTAAAAGCCACTAGGAAGCTTGCAGCCAGGATCGCCCCAAAAAACCAGAGCTCTCCCCTCCACCAACAGAGCTGCCTCCCTGTGCTTGTAAAGGCCAAAAAGCTCCTCCCAAAACTGCACCAGGGAGGACAGTTCAAAGAAGCTGTTTAACCTGATCACCCACAGCCACGGTTTAGATTCAAAAGGGAGGCTCAGACAAAAAAAAACCCAGCACATTCCAGCTGGGACCTGTGATGCCTCACCCGCTGCTTTCTGCCTCTCTCCCACTCACCACGGCCAACAGGCAACTTGGGTTTGCATGGCCTCCAGTTATGTAGGACATCTCCCAGGCTGAACTGACCTAGATAATACAACGGGGTACATTCTGTCAGAAATTAACTGTTCTTAATCCACTTCTCCGCTATATTTGGCGCATCGGCGCCTTTTTAATGTGCGCTGGTTTATCCGCTCTCCTGGTAATAAATGTCACTGGGAGAGGTGGGTGTTCAACAGGGAAATGACTACTTTCTTCGTGAGTTAAATCACCTACAGTGTCATCTTCTACTTTTGTCATTGTAAGAGCATTTGGCAGCTCTGGTGCTGCGGTGGAATGGTATTTACAGCCCTTCAGTGCGTACAGGGTGACTGTTGTGATGAAGATGGGATCAGCACTCAAATGGGCATGGAGATCCAATGGGTGGCCCTTTTAACAAAGCTGTCTACAGCAATAACAAAATTGCAGGCAGTTTGGATTCAAGCAACAAGAAATCATTTTCTTATGACTAAGCTCACATTAACAGGAAATATGACACAATGAGGGCAGATCTGAAGAGCAACCCCAAGGGAACCACAATATGGACACTGGGTCCTTCTTCCTTCAGCCCAACTCCAGTCTAGTCCTGGGTACTGGTCACCTGTTATGAGGTAGAGCACACTCCTATGTGCATTCCTTGAACACATCCTCATTTGTTTCACCTGGAAGGAATCCAGACCCAAGCTCTGGGTCTGCTCCACAACACGAAGCAATACGCAGGAAATTGGGTGGGATTGGGGATTGATTCATTTCTAAAGCGCAGGTCTGATCCCTGCTACAGACACTTGGACACCAAAGGAGCTTTGGCACACCATCCTCTTTCAGAGGAGTCACCTTTTCAGCCTACCTCTAGTGGGGTACGCAAAGACACATCACCCTGACTTCTGTTGCTTAGAAAAAAGATTTTGCACCCAGGCAATAGTAGAGGATGTGCTTGTGGTTCTCTGTACATCCACATCCATTTTTGATCAGACTTTCTGCAGATTCTAAGGGAAAGGAAGCTCTTGCTTCTATTTTTAATATCTCTGCAAGGCATTCCTTTTCTCTGACATTTGAATTTACAGGAGAAGGAGGCCCAGCTCTGTCCTACCAAGGCATACAAAGATGTATTGTCAAGATAAAAGTTTTGTTCACTTGTCTTAATTAAAAAAAAAAAAAAAAAAGGCAACAGTAGCAAATAGAATAGAATTCTGGTGAAAATAGCACTTGTCAGCTCACTTTTGTGTGCCCATTCAGGGATGTGTATTCTACCTTCGGCATCAAAAGGACTTTTCCCAATTCGTGACACTAAACCTGGAGAGAACTCCACCAAAAATCAAATGAGGATAACAGAACATACAGAAACAGACCAGCAGTATCATCCCAACTGCTAGAGCACAGAAGAAAAAGTTAATTAGAATTTCTGGTTTGGGAGGGCAAGGTGATGAAATCTCCCTCGGAGTCTGCAGGACACACGGTTCCAGAAATGCTCTTTTACCCGTCATTATATGTGTGTGCCTGTGAACAGGCACTGGAGCACAAGATGCAGCTCAAGAAATCCAGGAGCCGTTCTGCTGAACAACTGTTTGCCTCTGACACTCTTGTCAAGGTCAGCCATTCCAGCTGGACCACTTCAAGGAGAGGACAAAAAGCAGAAATGCCCATAAAGCACTGCAATTTCATATTTCCTCTTCTTGAAACTGGAGTGACAGCTGTGCAGAGACTGAGGCCTCTGCACACAAAAATAGGGATACTCCTTCTTTGTATAATGAATAAATTAGTTGTACAAAGCACCAACTTTCCATGTACAACCTAAAAGAGGAACTAAACTTTCTGGTGGTTTGGTTTTTTTCTTTTTTTTTAATTACAGTGGCACCCAGAGGAACATGATCTCATACCTCTGAAGATTTACCAGTATTACCACATGGTACATTTTTTCTTCTTTTAAACATTCCCTGTGATTCTTTAAAGATGGTGCAGAGATGGAAATGAGTTTTGCAGGTGGATAGGTCCTGATTTATTTTATTGCCTGACTCTGAAGAACAGAGTTGATTCAACGCAGCACTTACAGCAGAAAGCCATAAAACATAGAAGGGTTCCAGATGGATCCAGTTCTGAGCTCTGAACATTACTATCAGCCCGAAGTTAGGCTACTAAGGAGCAAGTCAGTTAAGAAATTAAAATACCCCAAACAAAACCAAACCAACAGTTCCCATTTTATCTGGAGAGACAAAGGACTGCCTGAGTATTTCACATTTTCTAGCAAATCTCAAAAAACTGCCATCTTTTACCCCTACATAAAATTAGTGGGATTGGTCACTACCTGATGTTCTAAACCACAGTGGGTGATGAACTGAGCTTTTCCTGATGGACAGGTCACCACTGAGGTCAGCACTCCCTGGGAACTCAGAAACTACTTGTAAGGGACCTCTGATAGGAAATGAGGAAAAGCTACTCTGTTTTCAGGAGACATAAATTTGCTCCTTGGTGTTCTACTTCTCTGTGGCAACGTTTGAGAGGGGTTCACGAGAACATTAAAGGATAAAAATCATCACGCTGGGAATGCTGCTTCTGATCTTTCTCTCTCACCAGGCAGCTTGGAAGAAAGTTCATGCCTTTAAAATTTGATCCACTAACACAGTTGCTCAGAAAACAGTATCAGAGAGATACAGAGTCTCAAGTAGGAGCTGACTCAATACTTTCTTAAGGTGCTGCGCTGTCCTGGCAGATGAATTCTGGTAAACACTGGACAGAAACTGACAACTCTAAAGGCAGGTGAGGCTCTTCTAAGGCCATACCATGTGTGCCATGAAAGAATTTACCTGAGAGAATTTACCTGCCTGGAATTTGCAGCAATTCCTTCTGTCTGGCCCTTTTTGCACAGCTTAGTGACAACAGCCAGATGATCCACCAAATCACAGAACCTTTTTGGCTGGAAAGCCCTCTATGATCATCGAGTCTAACCATTCCCCCAGCACTGCCAAGGCCACCACTAACCCTTGTCCCCAGCTGCCGCTTCCAGAGGCCTTTTAAATCCCTCCAGGGATGGGGACTCCACCACTGCCCTGGGTTGCTTGTGCCACGGCTTGATAACACTTTCAGTGAAGAAATTTTCCCTAATATCCATTCTAAACTTCCCCTGGCACAACAGGATTCATATGCAAACCCCATATTTTATATATGGTCTCCGGGTGCCTGCACTGTGCTCAGCCAATCTGGGAGGCTGCACTTTGAAAGATGAGGCAAATAAAAATTAATTCAGTGATCTGAGATCCGTCTTCCAGTTAAATATGAATGGAAATCAGTTGTTCCCTGGCACTTGGCTGAGAGCTTGGCACAAACAGTTTGCAAAATTTTCTGGTAGCTGCTCCAGACACTCTGATCAAACTCTTTTCTCTGAAACACAGGGAGTTCCACCTCCACATCAGGAAGAAATTCTTCACTATGAGGGTGACTGAGCACTGGAACAACCTTCCCAGACACGTCGTGGAGTCTTCCTCACTGGAGATATTCAAAAGCTGCCTGGAAATGCTCTTTTACCTGTTATTATAAGTGTGTGTGCCTGCGAACAAGAACAATTCTGAGTAATGTGCCCTGGGGGGGATCCTGCTTGAGCAGGGAGGTTGGACTAGACGACCTCCACTCATCCAGATCTCTTCTAACCTGAACCATTTTGTGATTCTCAGCAAAACTGGTGGCCACACAACGTCCTGCTGCCCCAGCACCCTGCCAAGCCAGGCTGTGCCCAAAGAACTCAACACCCACCACTGAACACAAAACAGGGGCAGGACCCACCCCGTTTTCCCAATGATCAGAGCCTTGCTTCCAACTCTCAGGAAGACACAAAATATCATTATTCTTTAACCCGGGAGAGGGCAGGGCACTAAAATCACCCCCCCCCCCGCTGATTAAGCCCTGCTTTAAGCGAGGCTTTTGACGAGGAACCGAGAGGCCCGGCCGCCGGCGGGTGCAGTGTCGGGCGGGGGGCGGCAGAGGGCGCCCGACCCCTCCGATCCATCCCCGCGGCCGCAGCTCCGCGACGGATTTCCCAAAAAAAAAAAAAGGGAGAAAAAAGCATCGCCGGCCACTGTTCAGCACCGTCCGGGCACGGGGCACCACCTTCACCCAGTGCTTTCCGTGCAACACTCAGGCTACAGCGGGAGCTGGCGCCGGAAAGCTGTCAGGTGCGACTATATTTGTTTAATTTTTTTTCCTGCCTCTTGTATTCCAGACCTTTTTGACACAGCAAACACGCCAAAGATGGTTTATGCAGCTTGAGGGGTTATAGTTCCGGCAAAACCTGCCTCTGGTGATCACTGTTACCAGGGATCAGGGAATCACAGAATTGTTTAGGTTGGAAAAGCCCTACAAGGTCATCAAGTCCAACCATTCCCCAGCACTGCCAAGGCCACCAATAACCCATGGCCCCAAGTGCCACATCCACACAGCTGTTAAACCCCTCCAGGGATATTCAGGAAGGACTAATTTAAGTTGTATAATCCTTCAGCAGTGAGAAGAGCCAAAAAAAACCCCTGACGCTGGGCGTTTACATTGTTTGTAAAATAATTTTTAAAAAGCAATTAAGCCAAGTTCTGTGGCTAATTATACCAGTAAATTTGGGAGTTCAGTACTGCAAAGGTATACATCTGTGAAGGTCTAAGTAAAATTAGGATTTAAGTATGCATTAAATACTTCTGCTTTTCTCTTCACACTTCTATGTTAACAAGAAAATTAGGCTAAAGCTCTGTTAAAGCAGCAGTACAGCATCTCAGGTACAAAAGAAAACAACCTGCCACTGGTTAAAAAAAATAACAACAATAAAAAAAAATCAAAAGTAGCCATGCTTCTCATGTATTCTGCACCAAGAGCTTTAATTCATCCATGCCATAACCCAAGAAGGCCAAAGTAGTTCTATCGTTACCACATTCAGTTCATTAATCTTAATTCTACACATAAACATACAAGATATATTCACATGAATGAATTAAAGTAACTGCAGGGATTATCACCTCGAAAGTGCTGACTCCATCTCAGTTATCAACCAAGACATCAGCTGAAGATTTCTTTACCAGTTTTAAACAGACACACACGTTACTTGCAGCAGTCTCTCACTTCTGCATACGCAAATATCCTTTTATCTGTCTCAGTGTCACAACCTGCCTCACAAATACGAGCATAAGGACTTACTGCTGACTTGACAACATTCCTATTAGTAATAATTAAACTCAGGTAGCAACAGTGAGGGAAGAGGTCCTGAATTGCTGGGGCAGTGCATTAAATGTTGAAACTATTCCCTGTAAGTACATTCAGACAGCTCTGTTTAATGATTAAATGACTATTAGTCTTTCCGTAGCGTGCGTCAGTAAGTGGAAAGGGTGTGAATTACATGATCATATTTCTTTTCCTGCCCAAGAAAATCAGAAAAAAACGACCACAGCTGGCTCACTGGAAGTCTGGGATATCCAGTTTCAGAAGCAACTTCACAATTGGGACACAAAGTGAATGGCAGGGGTGATCCATTCTCTCTTTAGGAAGGGGAGCTTGTTAGCTCCAAGTCCAGCTGACACAAGAGATAAAGGCTGAGGTGGCCCTGTAAACTCTGTGCTTCACAGCAGGAATTGGGCAGGTCACCTGCCTCAAATACAAAGCAGTAGGGGTGCTTTTCAGGGTGGCATCCTAATTAACATCTTCTGTGACAATGAAATTCACAGGTCAAGCCAAACTCCCTGCCTGGCATCGACAGACAAAGAGGGACGTGTTAAGAGTTGGACACATTAAAGAAAAAGAGTGGAGACCAGCATCAAAAAAAAAAATATCTAGAGATGTTGTGGACTTGAGTTTCCTCCGTTACCAACCTCTTTCAAACACCCTCCATCTCTCATTGAAATCTCTGAAGTCAGCAGGAACAGGGCGCGTGAATGTTCGGCAGCTCTAAAAATAAGGCCAGTCCTAAATGCGTCCAAACGCCGGCACACAGGTTTGACAATCCTGGCCTTCAGCTTTGTTTTTATGTCCTAACCCATCAATTAGAAAATGACAGTACCAGGAGGCTGGACGATGCCTTCTCTGAACCATGGCCCACGACAAGCAGAAGGAAAATTTAAGGTGCTGGAGCACGGGGTTGATTCGGGGAAGTGGGGATATTTGGCAAAGCTGCCTCAAAACAAAGGACTGTTAAATAATGTCAGACTGATCATGGAGAAAGCACTAGCAAAGCAAGTATTAGCTGACAGCCTCCTGTTTGTTACCATGCCCTGCTCTGAAAACCACTGATCAGTGTTTGAGCATGAAACATCTTCCCATGCTCCAGCCGCCTTCCTTGCACTGGATTAAGCATGTCAAGTTTTCAAAACAGCAGAGTTGTATATGATGATCTAGAGTTGCACTAACACACAGGCAAAATCCCTCTTGATTTTAAAATAACAAGCAAGAGACCCAACAGTAAAGTGTGCCTGCACTGAACTGTGTTTTGGCAACTCGATCCTTTACTGCTGAGTTAAGCACTTCTTCTAGTGTCTGAAACGTGAAAAAGACACATCCTAAGGTTTATTTGCTGGTGAGAAGCTGGGCTCACACAGATTCCCTACCGAGGGCTGAACTGCACCCCTTGGCAGCTCACATGAGGTAGAAACATTTAACTGTTTGCTGATTCAAGGCTCCCATTCCTCCCTGCTGAAGCACCTCTCGGTGTCTGAGTCAACATTTTTCATTTAGTTGAAACATGAAGACCCATCTGGTTACTGTATGAAAGTAAATCTCCAGGTAATTAGGCTCTAAACCAGCTGAGAACTGCACACTTAGGTCTTGCTAACTACAAGGTAATAGGAGCTCGGTGACAGTGCATCTGCATGGCTCACAAAGGAAAAGTCTGAGGTGTGCATTTAAAGAACATAAAGCAGCAGCTCATAGCATTTTCAGTGGAGAAGGCAAACTTACAATTTGTAGCTGCTGTACCATTTCTTCTCTGTACGCCAGTTCCCGCTTCATCTGATCTTGAAAATTATCTGTGTGAGGGGGGACAAAAAAAAGTAGATGCAATAATTAAAACAGAGACCACACAGCAGAATTCATATAAATCAAATCATATCAAACCCAATCACCACTGAGGAACTGAAGCACTACACAAAGCCTTTCAGACAATTAAAATGCGTGCCTAAAAAAACCTTATGTATTAGAAGACACTACAGACAACAGAAAAACTGTGAAAAAATCAGATTTGGCTACTTCCCCAATCAGCAGATCTAGGCTGCTAAGTTTCTGTTGCTATCATTTATTCCCAGTTATTTTTCTTGATGGGCGAGACTCTGCAGTCATTACTCAAACTTCTACCAACACTGAAGAGAGGAGCAAAAACTGCTCTCCTTTGCTTTGGCATAAATCTGTTGGACATCAACAGCGATGTCCAACATGTGAGAGGAGAAAGCGTTCAAGGATGCAGGGTTTGATTTGTAGTGTGTAATACTGTGCTGATGGCTTTGAATAAAACTCAGACTAAAGCTCTAGAAACAGTGACGTCGAACTCAGAAGGGAAAAAGTCTTTGAAAGAAAAGAGACTGAACAGCTGGGCTATAGCACAGTCCTGCCTTCCTGCTCCAGTAGATCCTCTTTCCCTTATCTTCCTCCTAAGTAACCATTTCAGACAAAATTTCATTCGGTAGAAGATTAACTGCTGGTCTGATTTCCATAACATTGCTGTTGGAGGGTGGGAAAAAGAAAAACATAAACAAAACTATTGACAAGAACCAAGTAACTTGAAGAGCTGCCTTGGTGGAGATCTGGGTGCAGTGATGAACTGTTAAATGGAAGGGGAGAGAAAACCCATTCCAACGAGTATCATTTCAACCCGGGAAACAAGCCTGTCCTGGAGCACAGAACCAGTGAGGTGAATGCCACTGGAAAACATCATGGAGAGCCCGGAGAAGGGAACTGCAAGGCCAAGGTAGCTAAAATGGTTAATTTACAGGTAACCAATTAAAAGAGTTACACAGTCATGCTGTCTGCTGGGACACTAGCCTGGGAGTCAGGAAGCCTTGGTTCTCCTGGACTCCATGTGTGTCTCCATGTCTCCTTTCACTACAAGCAAAGCAGGAGTAACAGCCCTGCTTCACCTGCCAAGTGGGTTGGGAGGATTAATGGATTAGAGGACTGGGATGCTTTGATAGCACAGCAGTGTGAGTGGCAGAACTGCCTAAATTGCAACGGAAAGATCTGGGCCCAGGTGAGACTGTGCAGCTCCTATAAATAACCTGTGCTGCTGCAACGCTGGGAACTCACCCGCTCCCAAACTGGCCGTGCAGCCTCTGCACCACTTCCCAACTCCAAAAAACAGGAGCAGGAAGGCAGGAGAGCAGCTGTGGCACAACTCAGTGGAGGGGATGTCCCTCATCTGCAGGGAAAAGGGGATTTGTCACCATCATTAGCGGGCATAGCAAGGCTGGAAGAAAGTACAAGTGAAAGTACAAGTCCTCCTCTTTCACACGTGAATTTTGCCCTCTCTGAATGATGAGTCAAGTTGCTATTCAAAAGGCAAGGAGGCAGGAAAAGAGCACTGAAACAAAGAAAGAGAAATTTTGGTGGGCCGAAACCATCAGGAGTCCAGCACTGTCATACAGAAAGGGACATGATAACATCCAAATGCAGTTCTTCGTATTTCAAGTAAATTCCCACAGAACTTTTCATCTTATTCCCTCTATTACTCCAACTTGATAATAAAAATAAGCCAACAGAAATAAAGCAGGTTTACAATTCCTCTTTTCCTACCCCTAGAAAAGTCATGCTGTATAAAAAGATGATTCCCTCCTGCCCTGGTCACTGAAGGCTGATATATCAGTGCTAATTCCTACTGAGGTCCTCCAGCTTCACTCTGAGCAGGCTTTAAGGAGAAATTTTCCATCTTTCCTCAACACTTTCCTCCTGACTGCCTCTTTACGGGCTCATCACCTCTCAGAACAAATAGCTCAGAAATCTTTCTCTGTCCTGCACGGCAAATGTCCAAGCTCACAGTGGAAATGGGTGTTAATGGCAGGGATAGTGTTGTTTTGTTTTGTTTTTTTTTTTTTCCGGCAGCATTAATCCGACTCCGAATGCTTACAGACAAAGCCATAAGCAATACCCCAGAGAAAAGATATGAATATTTAAATAGCTTTCTTAACACAAAATTAAATACTTTAAGTACCCAGACTACTTCTCCACCATTTTATTGCCACGGTTGTTAAATGCAGACGGACAAAACGCGGAGCAGCCGACACCAGCGGCACAAACCAGTGGAGGTTTCCAGGAGAACCTGTCACCAGGCACAGATGCTTGTATTTCTATCAGGACAGCAAACACTCCAATTTTCTACAAGTGATCTGATCTTTGGGTTTTTTTATTATTTTCTTCAGGTGATCTCTGCTTTGAGAGATCTTACGGAAAACCTCACCTGCGGCTTTCAAGTACAACAGCAACATGAAACATACAGGTGCAAGCAGCAGAAGACAAGGTCTGCTGTTTTATAAAACACCAGAGTCCACGTTTCAAGCAGGTACGAGAAGCCACAGAGATGCCTGGAGCATAGCACTGCTACAAGAGCTTGCAAGTGAGCTCAGTTCTCATTTAAGAGTGATTTCCATGAGGAGAACTCTGAACCCAAACACCACTTACACACAAGAATGCACAGCCCTGCTGTGGATAGTGGTTTATGACTATTAACGTGTAATACCCTGAATGTGCTCTGTTCCAAGTGCAAGACCCAACAGTTAACTCCAGGTAACCTGACAGAAGCACTTTCTAGAGAGACACAGTAGTACCTTGTGTTGCCTCCCTGCTGAAACAGGGATGAGTTTTCCCCTATTTAAAAAAACACCAAGAAGAAGACTTGAAATTCAAAGGCTTCTTATGCATCTGAACAGTTCGAAGTACAGGGAGATCCACCACCAACCGCTGGAGTGAGAATTACCCTGGCAGTGTGTTCCTGTCCCTGGTGGCTTTAGGGATGGGACAGAATTCCAGTCTCCATGACTGCACACTCCGGTGCTGCACGGAGCCAGACTGGGATATAAAAACCTGTAACCTGCCTGCTCTTCACTCCCTCCTGCAGCCTCACGTATTTCCAAGCCATGATAAATCCATCAATACAATTTTAATTTTACCTCAACTTCCATTTAGCTGGATCTCCAAACACTTCTCTCCCTAGCTCCTCCTTACCCAAGACCACCAGAGGCAGTTTCTAATTTGGGAAACCTGGCAAAGTAGTTTCTAATACTTGATCTAAAGCAACAGCCCTGTTCAGAATCAAGAGCCTGGAACAGAACCCTTCTCTTTCGCTAGAACACATACTGCTGTAGAGGGCAAACCACCCTTATCATGGATTTACACTAATTTGCTTTACAAAGACCATTTTTCTTGTTCTATTATATGTGGAGGAGGGGCGGGTTTTTTTGGTAAATCTAAATCTGTAAATAGGTTTTACGGTCACTTGTAGGTATTGTTTATAGCACATTATCTGTTTTCTATTTTAATCCTGAAGAAAATTGACCACTACTTTGTGGTACGTTGAAACCACATATTTTTCAAGCCAGCATACAGCAGTCACCACTTCCTTGGTCGGCCGTACGTGTTCTTTTCTTTTATTTGAATTGTATTTCATGTGGTTTAATTGCAGCGTTTATTTACATGGGCAATGACAGAGCATTAATTTTACTGCAGAAGAACAAAAGGATAAATAAGACACCTGAATGGCAAAACTCCAAGGTGCCACTTCGCCAATACCACACAGCAGTGTTTTGATCTACACAAATTATTTGAAAATTACCTCACTCCCAAACCCAAGTAATGACTGTATTTATTCTGAAGGGTGAGGTTATACTCCTTTCATTATTATCTGTATCACGTCAGGCGACTCTTCTTTATTTATGGAGCTGTCTACATATTTCAATATTTGGGCTGAAGACAGAGTCATTCCCAGAGTCTTTGCACTTCCTTGCTTCCCTGAACTTGCCTATCTGATGCTATAGGAAGGGTAAAAACATAGTTTCTTTAAACTTTAAACACATGAACCCTGCTAGGCGTCCATTTAGTTTCATTTAACACGTGCCCAGTGCATTCTGTCACCCCGGGATAGCAGCACCGCGCTCATCAGCTGCGGTGCAAGGGCAATCTCCAATAGCCCATCTCAGGGGGAACAATCTAAAAAGGCATCTCTCGTGCTTAAACACAGGCCAAATGAATTCTCCAGCATCAGCCAGAACCACCTGAAAATGGCTATGAAGCACCTTGTCTCCAAAAGCCCCTAAGATGCTGGTTAAGACCAGTATCACTGTACCCTGAGAGACCCTACACGTTTCTCCTTCCTGTATTGAGTGTTACCAAAACCAGTAAAATATACACCACAACAGACATCCAGCTTTATATCTTCCCTACAAAAGACCTGCCTGGGCAGCCTGCAAAACCACACCAGAAGTGCCATCGTAGAATCATGGAGCGGTTTGTGCTGGAAGGGACCTTAAAGACCATCTAATTCCAACCCCCTGCCATGGGCGGGGACACTTTCCACCAGACCGGGTTGCTCTGAGCCCCGTCCAACCTGCCTCAGCAGAACTAAGCCAAAGATCCTGGCAACACAACTGAGAACGTAACTCTCCCATTTTATCAACCTGGCAACAACCAACCACGCACACACAACACCAAAACCACAGAGATGTGTCTTACTGAAGACTGGGAAAGACGCGTTTCCTTTCAACACCTGGAATTCCTGTTCCAGTCTCCTTCGTAAGTCGATCTGCTCAAACAAAACCTTCTGGAGCTCCTCTAACAAAGAGAAAAGAAAAGTGGATTTGATAGTCTGTGTAAATAATTCTTGAAGGAACAGTTGCAGAGCAATTCATTACTATAAGACAAAATATTTTAGCACTTATTAGGAAAAAAAAAAAAGTGTTGCATAGACCTACAATAGATTTTGTGCAGAAAGCCATGAATATAAATCAATGAAATATATTATTTTAAAGTATTATATTACAGTGTCATGTATTGATTGATATATATGCATTAATCTCAATTATATCCACCCAAAGGTCCATATATTATTCATATGTTACTTGACAAGCTTAAAATATGGTGCAGAACAAAAGTGCTCCCTATTACCCTCATATTCTATTAAAACAAAGAGCAGTTTTATAATGTAAGAGGCCCTTATTTATTTTACCTTTCCCCATGTTTTCCACATCCTTCTTCAGCGAATGAGGTGAATTGGTTTCTTGTGTGTGTTCTCCTTAAAAAAACAAAGAAAGAAAAGAAGTTATTGATTTACTGATAGTGCCTTTTTTTTTGTCAGTGTTGTCCTTACTATGCAGCCGCTTCAGAGAATCTGGAGAAAAAAAAAAAAAGAGGGGGAGAAAACACAAAGAAAGAGTAAGACTGAGCTTTATCTACATTATCTCTGTGTGCATAGCACAAATATTTTGCAAACTCATGCTCTCTTCTCATTTACTGAAGTATCTGCCTACAGCACAGGCTCTTGCAGACAGTATTTCCTCAGTATCCAGGACAGCTCTTCTTGCCAAACAGATCCCTGCCTTCCCTCTAACCCCTCTTGAAGATGCTCTTATCAGAGAACAACCAGGAGCAAGCTGAGAAAGGGAAGAGCCTTCTCCACAGCCTCATCTCTCCTCCTCCCCACGGGAAGTCTGAGCTGTCCATCTGGGCAGGACCCTGCTCCAAAATCCACAGGCAAAATCCCTTTCTTTGCACCTGCCTTTTTGCCTTCATCAGCTCTTCAGCTTTATCATCTCCCAGATCTCTGTGGCATGGGCATGTTGTAACTGGATATAATTTATATCCAGCTGAGATAAAATTGACATTAGTGGTATTTGCATCTAAAAGATACAGCTCTGAGGTCAACCAATTCAGGGACTTCAGTCTTAGGTTGCTCAAGTTAACTTTTGATCATATTATAGCACAGAATTTTCTAGATAAGAGAATTTGACTATTTCCAGACACATGCATGCTACTTCCTTCAGCTTTTTTCCTTTACAAATTAAATTTAAAAAAAAAAAAAAATCTTCACCTGCTGTTGAGTTCACCTGGATGACAGTATGATTTAAAAATTGAACCTTCTGACAAAAGGTGTTATTTTCAATATCCTCTGGAACTGTGAAATTTTCCTCTGATTTCTATGAATTGGGTTTTGAACAAAAAGCTATGAAAATCTGTTTTTAAAAGAAAAAATACCACTTTAGCTGAAATTGATGGGAGATTTTCTGTTATTTACAGCTGAAATAGAAATGGACTCTCGATAATTAAGAGAATATTTGGTAAATAACCAATTATTGAAGTAATTGGATTAATTCTTGTTTCAGTCCAGCCAGTAAATACACATCATTAACTCTACTGATAAGTAATCACAAGAGACATTTATATAAAGCTACTCATGTGTTTATATATTTGGAAGAGAGAATCATGGAGAAAACATGTTGGTTTTTTGTTGTTTTGTTTGTTTGGGTTTTTTAAATAAAAATCCATAACACTGAATAGGTCACCACACAACAGACAACAGTCACTTTAAAAATAATTGTGTCATCACAGTGGGCTAATTTTAAAGTTGAATTGGAAAGTCCTGTTATATATGCAGTCAGAAATCTTTCTGCAAAACATTTATTTCTGTTTTTAAAAATCGATGCAATCTTACATCCAGTAAACCTTGAAGTCTTACTATATGAAACCTGTCCAATAGCTATGCATTTTATCATTTGCTTTCTCTTCATTCCTTAAAAAAAAGCCAAAAAGCAACCACTCATTCAGGCACATACATTTATACAACTGGTATCTGGTGCCAACAATTCCATTTTAAAAACCTGTTTATGTAACATAGTGATCAAAAAAAATATTTTTTTTTATTTTTTTTTTTAATAAAAAAGAAGTATTTTCTAGAGTTGTCTCACTGCAGTAAAAGAAACAGCAAGCTTAAAAATATATCACTTTTTTGGCAGTGGTTTGAGGAGTTTCCACAATGCAAAAGGGTCTTTTTTTTTTTCAGCTAACATAATTCTGTTTTAAACTGGACTGATAACCAAATAAATATATTATTAAATAAATTAGGGTACACTACCATCAAAAGGGAGGAATTTAAGTTTAGGAAGGATATTTATTGAATTATAAATACCAGTAGGTTTCCAATCCATTTCTTCCACCGAGGCATTCTTTTCTGAAAGTTTTATGTGCAATTTTGAGAGATAACAGGCTCACAGACAGAAGGTAACTGGATTTTTCAAGGGGGAGGAAGAAAAAGGGGAAGACACTAGAGCATGGTGACAACACAGCTCCTTCCCACTGGCTCGTCTGAGCTTTCAGGGCCATATGATTTCAGGCTGCTGACTTGCTGAGACAGAAAAAGCTGCATCAAAATGAAAATAAGGGCATGTAGCATGAAGAACAACTTCTCCAGCATCTGCAGCCTCCCTACTAAGCTGACAAAAAGGCTTATTAGAAAATCCTCCATCCTTACTCCTGAAATAAGTAAAGAATGGGACTGGAAACATGAAAGTATTTAAAGGCAAAACCCAGTATATATGGTTTTGCAGAATAATGGCATTTTTAAACTGCTTTCTGATGTTAAAAAAATAGCCTCAACATTGTTATTGTTAATGGTAATAATAATCAGATGGGTTTCACCTTTCCAGTCCCCCTGAAAATGATAATCAGGAGCCTGCTCTTCTCCGTTTTTCCGTACTTCCCAGAGGCCTCATCATGCCTTGTGTGCTGCTCTACCTTAATTGAAAGGGAGGAGGTATTGAATATTTAACCAGCTTCCTTTCTCTTAAATGTTAATTAAAAGCTAAATAGGTGTTTAAAAACAAACAAACAGAAAGCCCAAAGAATTTTAATCAGTCTAAGGAAAAAATCACTTCCCCCTCCTAATAGCTCCACCATAACTCTCCTGGGCCTTGTCTACACACAAACTTGTAGCAGGGTTTAGAACAGCACTGAAAGCTGGGCAGCCCCTGGCGTGGACACAAAGGCTTTCTTTAAAATAGATTTATTTAAGTTTACTAGGAAAAATCAAACTACCTCATCCATCTGCTGGAAAAGGAGATGGAAGTGTTTGCAGCTGGTTTAAGCCGCCCCAGTGAAAGCCTCTGGTGCCTCTGTTCTTCCCGATGAGCTCGGGTGCACAGACACTGTTATGGCTTTCCTAACCTGGGATGTGAGCATCCACCCATGGAGGGGTGGGGGGGGGGATACAGCAGAGATGATGTCTATGATTAGACACACCTCAGAATGACTCAAAAATCAGCGCTGTGGCAAACAGAGGTCCCAGTCCGTGCGCCGGCACAACGTCGGCTCTTGTGGTGCCGCCACTTTACGAGCTCTGCGCCCGCTGGGGCAGTGAGGTTTTGAATTTTTAACGTTCGAGTTTTCAACATTTCTAAATTTATTCTCCCCAAAAAGAAGTGCACTTTGACCTCGTTGTAAAAAAACCAAACCAGACGCAGCCAGGTTACCTCTTCGTGCCGTGCCGCCTGTAATAGCGGATATCCGGCAATCCTTCCTCAGGAAGCTCTCGGAGCGCCCTTCAAACAGCAGCTAGAAAAATTCCACGCTGTCCCAGACAACTCCGCTGTCTCAATGGGCAGCTGAATTGTCCAGCACAGAGCTCTGATGGTCTGGGAATATCACCCCATCCTCCTGACTCTGCGCCTTGTACCCAGCTGGTGTCCTCTACAATCCTCACTACATCTGCACTGTCAGATCACACCATCCAAAATCATCCATTTGCCCGTGTCTCCGCATCATCCCTGTTATTCCTGGACAGTAACTGTGCATCAAAGAGCACACCTTATCTGACAAAAGCTCTTCACCTCACTCCCAATGCTGTTAAGCCTGTGGCATCAATGGTCTATCACAACTTAAACATCCACCAGGTACTTTTAGCTGGAAAGCACTGTCTGTAGACATAAAGACAACAGCAGTAAGTTGTTGGTATCTTCTGGATATAAATATATATACATATATATATGTATATATATATATCTCCATTTAAAAAATATAGGCAGATGTGAACCAGCAGACTTTCAGAGCTCCAGAGGCTCCCTCAGTATTTGAAATTAATTACTCGCTCTTAAGACATGCAAAGTTCTTGTGTATGTCCTGAAGAAATTCTAACCTTACTGAAAATATTCATGCATCCTGCATATTCATGCTGCTTTTGGGGGGCAGTAATCAATAGGATAAACAGGACTTAGCAAAATATGCCTACTTTAGCAAACTCAATATCCATCTTTTAAGTGTTTTCCTGTACTGGGGGCTGATAAACATCCTAAAAAAATCTGCAGTCTCAAATGGTATTTTGCCCCCAAAAAGTGATTTAACTTTAAAACAAACTAGTTCTTTTTTATGCACAGATAAAGCCTCATTTTTAACATCCAAAACATGAACATCTGATTAAAAACCATCTGCACTGAAATACTAACAGAGAGAGGGAAAAAGATTTTCAGGATTTCAAACCAAACATTCAAAAACTTGGGCGTGACCAACTTAAAAACATGAAATGTTTTCAAAAGATAAGAAATCAGCTGGCTTTCAGTCTGAACTTTATGCATACATCTGAGACCTATTTCATAATTTTATTCTAGAAGCGCAAGAACTAGTAAATTTCAAATCCTTGGTTTAAATGGAAGGTGATATGCTCACCACCTTCCAGAAGACAAGGTTTTAAAAAAACAGACAAAACACACCTGATATTGTGAAACTTGCAAAAAATAAAGAAATTCGGCAACTATCCACCCTCTTTTAATAATTCAAAGAGAGTTCCTGAGCTCTTTAGTAATAACAGATGAGGAATGAGAGAAATAGTGAATAAGGATGCAGTCCTGCAGCCCTACAGTCCGTCTGCAGTTTTGTCTACCGTGCAGATTCACGTACATATTCACGCAATCTTATCTATTAATATGCAGTGCTGGATCCCACATCTGAAACTTCATCTTGTCTTCTTCCATTTAAACTTTTAACCTCTCTGGGGTTGTTTTGGTTTTTTGGGTTTTTTTTTTTTTTGCAAACACCTTCCGTAATAAGATTCGAAGTCTGGATTCAACTTCTGGATCCAACGCTTTAACACTTATCCCAGTTAAGGTTATATGTGATAAAAGCTGGGCTGTTTTCAACCCTCCATGAAGTATTGTAAATCTACAGTAATAGCAGTATTTGAAGAGTTATTCTGAAAGTGTATTTAAGAGTAAATGAAAGGTATCTGGCTCACTGTTTCTAGCGTGAATTTTCCTGAAAATGCCTGACAAAGCATCTTTTACAGATCAAAAAATAAAATCAGGGAAACCGTAACAAGATTTGAGAAGTTGACTTTCAGTTGACACCCAGTTTTTGGGCTCCCCTTTCACATCAGAGCAGATTAAAAATTAGATTAGTTGGAGAACAGCTTACGGAACTCAACTTCTCTTTAGGAAAAGCGCAGCCTTGCAAAGCTGTGGTGTGCCAGACACACACAGCTCTCCCACCCTCCAACCCCTACTGATGAAGGAGGGCTGGGATGGCAAACCACAGTGTTCCCCCCCCGCCCCCCCCAAAAAAATAGACCAGTTACATAAGTTAGTCACAGTTATCTTTCTGAACTGCTGTGGGACTTCGAATAATCTCAAGCTCTTTCCAAGCGCTGCCTGACAGAGAAGAAAGGGAGATTTTCCCTTGACAGTTTACTGGCTCTGCAGGATGAACGGCTACGGGATCTTCAAGCCCGTACTTATTTCAGCTTTGGAAAAGAGCTCTGTTATGAATCTGTAAGTTCACTGACACATTGAAACTAAGCACCCAACACATGCACTTGGAAACGACAGTCTCTGGCACAGAAAATACTGCTTTTGTTTTAAGACTCTCTTTACTAGGTTTAGTATATAAATACCAAGTCTGTCTCATGTTGAGAGGAATTCCCAGGATCATTTCATCTTTCTTAATCTTA
>NW_020884918.1:5639944-5641189 GCF_003945725.1 Corapipo altera
CACCCTGCTGGGAAAGGCACCCACCAATTAAATCTGACAAATTTATTAACTTTCAGGGTCGCTCTGTGGATGCTGCATCCAGGCCTGGCATGCCTGGGACTCTGTACAGCAGTGCCACCGTGGAGGTGGCTTCCCACGGGGATGGGTGTCCCTGGGACAGTTGCCCACTCTGCCCTGGGGAAATGAGTTTTGGCAACCCCGATTCTGGGGGTGAGGGGAGCAGGGTGGGCTTGACCATGAGGCCCTAGTGGGCCATGTCAGGACACAGACCATCAGGGCTAGCTTGGGGCTGAGCACTACAGGCTGCTGGGGGATGTGGCACCTGACATGATGGTGGGAGGTACCCGGTGCCTGACTTGGCCATGAGGGATTCACAGTGCCTGACGAGGAGTCAGGGAGTACAGAGTGCCTGACATGAAGAGCGCCGTCTACCTCCCCCACCCAGAGGACCCCTCCCGCCCCGGTTTCAGTATCCAAAAACACGGGAAAGGGCCTGCCAGGACATTTACATCCTTGTAGAGGGACTGCTCCTCCGGTGCCGGGAGGTGCGCGGGGCTGCTGCCGCCACTGCCTGCCCGCGGGGCGCCGGGAGGCGGCTGCGAAGTGGGTTGGCCGTCCCCCGGCTTCTCCTCGGCGGGCGGCCGGGGGAAGGGGCCGGCAGCAGGGCGCTCCCGGCCCCCCTTCTCCAGCAGCCCCCGGGCGGGCGGGAAGCGGCCGCCGGCCGCCAAAGGGTCTCCGCCGCGGGGCTCTTCCTCGCCCTCCTCATCCTCTTCCTCTTCCTCCTCCTCGGGGGGCTTGTGCCCTTCGACGTCCACCTCGGGCTCGTCCTCCTCCTCCTCGTCTTCCTCCTCCTCGCTGCTCTCCTCGCTGGCGAAGCTGCAGCTGGTGCCCCCGGGGGAGAGCAGGCGGTGCGCGGCGTGCGGGGGATGCGGGTGCCTCTCGCATCCCGCATCCTCGGGGGGCGGCGGCGGCGGCGGCGGCAGCAGCAGCTGCAGGGGCGAGGCGGAGCGCGGGGGGCCGCCGCCGCCGCCGTGCAGCTTGGCCAGGCTCTCCGAGTCCTCCTTGCCGCCCACCGGGCGGAAGGCGCTGGAGTGGTGGTACCCCCCGCCCGCCTTGCGCCCGCCCGCCGCCTCCAGCAGGTGCGGGTGGTGCGGGGGGACCCGCCCGGCCCCGCCGCCGCCGCTGCCCCCGTCGGAGGCGGCGGGCGAGGCGGGCTCGGCGCTGCCACCGGGGGGCGACTCGAAC
>NW_020884918.1:5641589-5697307 GCF_003945725.1 Corapipo altera
GGGGGGGCGGCGGCGGGCGGGGTGCCCAGCCCCGCCGGTGCCGTGCCCAGCCCCGCCGGTCCCGCCTCGCCGCCGGGCTCCGACAGGTCCAGGAAAGCCTGGCGCAGCAGGCCCGCCCCGTCCCCCCCCCAGCGAGCATCCCAGGGCTCCGGGGGGCTGCGGCGGCGGCTGCAGGTAGGTGGGGACCGGCAGCCCGCCCGGTGTGCGGGGCGGCCAGAACATGCAGAAGGGCGGGTAGAAGGCGGCATCCTTCCTGCCCGGCCAGAAGAGCCCCGAGAGCCCGCCGCCCGCCGCCGCCCCGCCGGCCTTGTGCGCGGCCGCCCCGCCGAGGGCATCGCCGCCGCCGCCCTCCTCCTTCTTATGGCAGAGCCCGAAGGCGGCGGCGGGGAAGCCGTAGGGGTGCGGGAAGAGCCCCCCGCAGCCCGGGAACTTCTGGAGCATGCCGCCGAAGGAGCCCTTGCTGGGCACCGGGATGACGGGGTAGCTCCGCGGGCTCTTGCCGCCGTGCGCCGCCGCCACCGCCTCCTGCAGCTCCTCGTCTTCCTCGAAGCGGGGCCGCTTCTGGTGCAGGTCGGGGGGGGGCGGCCAGGAGGTGCGGGCTCAGCAGCCCGCCGCCCACCACCGCCGCCGCCTTCACCGAGCCCAGCGGGTGGCAGGCGGCGGGGGCGGCGGCGGCGGGGGCCGGCGGGGCGGGTGGCAGGGCGCGCTTGCGGCTGCCGCCGTTGAACATGGCCTTGACGTCCTCCCAGGCGAAGACCAGCTCGTCCTGGGGGTTCTTGTCGGTCAGCTTCAGGTGGCGGCGCCAGGAGTTGAAGTTGGCGGCGTCGGGCTGGGTGTACTTGGCGTCGGGGGTGCGGTGGGAGTGGAAGATGAACTTGTTGGGGGAGAAGTACATGCTGCAGTAGCTGCATTTGATGCACTTGGCCCGGGAGCTGTTGTAGCGGGCGGGGATGAAGCTCCCGCGGCAGCCCCAGGCGCACTCGTGGGACACGTCGAAGGCGAAGTTATCCGGCAGTTTGGGGGGCCGGTTCTCGCCCAAGAAGGACTTGCAGAGCCGCTCCGCCTCCCGCTTGGTGATCATGCCGCAGCGGCGGGAGGAGATGGGCATGGCCCCGGCCCGCCGCAGGATCTCCAGCTGCACCGGCGTGCACTGCACGCAGGTGATGCCCAGGGCCACCCGCCGGTTGTGGATCTCGTTGTAGCTGAAGTTTTTGAGGAGGGTGTTGGAGATCTGCGCCAGGCACAACCGCTCCTGCCCGTCGATCACCAGGGAGACGATGGGGATGCCGTAGAGGATCACCTGCCCCACCTGGTTGGGCTTCATGGCGGCGTGGCCGGCCCTCGGCTGGTTCATGGGGTCCGGCGGGTACGCGCTGGATGGCGACGGCAGCAAGATATCGGTGGGGCCGGGCAGCGGGCTCGTCGCCATCGTCTCAGCGCCGGGGGGGCTGCTCTGCTCCAGCTGCGGGAGGGGAGGGGAGAGAGACACAGCGCCGTCAGCCGGGGACTCGCGGGGATGGGGGTCTCCGCTGCACGCACGGCATCCCCCCCCGTCCCCGCTCCGAGTCTGCCGGCATGGGGAGGCGCTACCCGAGGGGACGATTGCTCAGCGATCCCGACCCCCCCAAACCTCCACTGGCCTCGCCGGGGATGTCGGCAGAGCCGTCCGGCCCCGCGCACCCCGGTTCTCCGACGTGCGCATCCCACCGCGGCTGCGGAGATGACGGAACACGAGCGAACCGTCCCCGCTTGGAATAATCCCCGACCCGCGGGCGGCTCATCCCGAAACACGCGGCGGAGGCGCGTCTGCATCTCCCCGTCCTGGGAACCCGTCGCTACCTCGGGAAGGCGCTCCGCGGAGCCTCCGCGGGCAGCCGCCGTGCGCCGCGGCCGCAGGACGGGCCAAGCGCGGGAAGAGGAATGAAAAAAAAAAAACCCAAACCACAAAGTTTCGGTGCTCCCCGCGGCTGCTGGGGCGTCCTCCCCGCCCGGAGCCCGTTACCTCCGCGGCCGCGCTCCAGCCGTGCCGCTCCGGTCCCTCCTCCTCCTCGTCCTCCTTCTCCTGCAGCGGCCGCCGGGAGGGAGGGAAGCGCATCCCCGCGCCCACCGCCGCGGAGCCGCGCGGCCGGACAGAGCCCCCCGCCCCCGGCGCGGCCCCCCGTGGGCTCGGTGACGTCACGGCCCGGGGGGGGCGGGCGGGGCCGGACCCACCGTACGAGCCCCCCCCAGACGGTGGGTGGTGAGCGGGGCTGGGGGCGGCTCCCCCATCCCCTCCCTTCCTCCCTCCCCCGCACCGCGAGGGGTTGCGGGCGCCCCGTCGGGGCCCGGCCTCCCACCACCGCCCCCCGAGCGCTCCCCAGCTCCGCGCACGGTTTCCCGGCGAGCGGCCGGAACGGTTGAGGGTAGAATGGGCTTTTGCCCCTTTTTTTTTTTTTTTTTTTTAAATGTTTGCCTTTTTTCACCTTCTCCTCTCCCCGTCTGTCCCCCTCCCCCACTGTCTGAGCCCAAGCGCTTCCAAGAAAATGAATATTCTCGTTATAAATCCCGCGTCTTTTCGGAAACGGTATTTTTTAACGGATCTGGAGAAATTACAGGGTAAGGGTGGAGGGAAAGTTGACTTCTTTCCACAGGCATGTCCTCACGAGCAGGAACAGCTGCTGGGTCCGCACGGCCATTCCCAAATACACCGGAGTCATTCACCGAAACTACTTTCAGAACCGCCCCGGACCCAGTTTCTCTCTCCCACGAAGACCAACACGGCGCAAATCTTTTACTTTGTGGGAGTTTTGGGGGGTGTTTTTGTTTGGTTTGGGGTTTTTTTTTGTTTGGTTGGTTTTGGTTTGGTTTGTGTGGGGGTTTTTTTCCCCTAATTATTTTATGCCCCTGATTAAGCTAAAAACCAGCCCAAAGCAACAAACAGACGGCAGCACGGGAGCGGTATCTGCCTTATATATATATATAAGGCACATACACATATATATATATATATATGTGTTTAATGAAGTGAAAACAGTGCACGAAAAATGTAGATTTTTCCACAATCTACCTCCGGAAGGTGGTGGGTCCTAACCGCCTCTCTGTGCAGCGCAGGATGAGGACGGAGTAACCCCCCCACAACCCCACCGCCCCAAGGCAGGAAGCTAATACCGCTCAACTCCGGTGCTTTCCAGAGAGGAAGACTACGGAACCGGCTATACCCGGGAAAATTAAAAACTCATTTCTAGCTGAAACGGAGAGACATATGGACCGTCAGGTGTTTTCTAATACTCTTCTATTTTCTTAAAAAAAAAAAAAATAAATATTTGAACGTTTGCATCTCTCTTTTTCTTTCCATGCACATGACCAGTACTTCATATTTCTGCACATTTAGCTATGAGAACCTGGTGTTTGGTGGTTTGGGTTTTCCGGGTTTTGTTTGGCTGGTTTTTCGGGGGTTTTGTTGTTTGATTGTTTTGTTGTTTTTTTTTTTTCCCCGGGCATCACAGATCCAGGCAAAAATCTCTGCACTGGCCTTTCCCAGGACATCCACACTAAAGCTCATCCACTCTTTCCTCTATCCGGGTATTGCTCGGGTCCTCGCTAACTTTAATAATAATAATAATAGTAATAGTAATACTAATAATATCACACTTCTCCTTATTACTTCCGTCACTTCTTATTAAACCTTGCTCGCCCCCGTGTCGCCACTGTCACACGGAGACTCCCCCCTTTCTCCTCCCTCCTACTTTTCCCCGATCCTCTCCTGTACGGAGCCTGCTGCTTTCGTGTGAGCAATGGCTATAAGCCTCACATTGGTGACATTTTAATCAATGCTTCCTAGCCAGGCTGACATGAATTTTACACTTCAAAACTCTCCTCCGTCAGCTAATTGATTCAAATTGTTTTATTGGTTAAACCCGTGTCACACATTGTATGATCTATTACCACGCCACGGAGAAAATCTCCCCTCCTGTCTTCGCTCCCAGGTCGGCACCTGGAGGGACGGGGGTTTTTAGGGAGAAGCCGGCTGATCCGGCTGATCCTGCGGATGCTTAGTGCCTGCATCCCCGCAGCGGCCACTGGGCAGACCGTTCCCCTTTCCCTCGGCCACCCGGTGGCTTTTCCCCGGTAGTTCCCAGGAGAACCTGGGGATGGACAACCTCGCCCCAGGCTCTCAGCCCGGCGCTGGAAGAAGAGGAAAGGCGGTTGCAGAAGGCGAAAGGGATGAGAGGGTTTTACAAGGCGCCTTCAACGAAGCAACCCACAGAACTGCGTTCTCGCAGCCCGGGAGAAGCGGAAAACTCAGGCTCGGGACGGGGGCGTCAGTAGCCGGCGTCCGCGTTTTATTTTGTGGTGACTAAACGAAAAGTAAAAATAAATTGGGTTTTTTTTTCACCTGCTTGGTGCTATGGACCTCCATAAATTCCATTGTAAAAACTGAGTGGCTTTTGCCATTCTCTTTAAAGGGAAAACTGAAACCTCTGGGTCAGAGTGTCCTAGTCCCCACGGTGGCAGGAGAGGGTGAAAGACTCTGCGTGCCGCAGGGGCACTGCCTGCAGCCGCACCAAGGGCCCTCGGCTCGCTGGAACTCACCGAATTTGGGGCAGACACTGACCCGCACCAGCACCGTAGAGAAGCGGGACAAGAATACACCGTTCTCTCCTTTTCCCTACTTAAGCCTGTTGGGATCCCTCGTGGGGTAGCACGACCCCAGTAAGGGCATGGCGGGGTTGAGTTTGGTTTTATGGAGAAAGGTCGGTCCACCCAGGGACCAGGCGGATCGCGCAGGTGTTCCCCAGGCCGGGGAGGCCCGACGGGGCTGCTCCGGCCGCCACCGACCCCATCGGTGCCTCCGCGGGCCGGCTAGAGCCCATCCTGGACCCCGAGGAGAGGCGGGAGGGAGTCCCGATTTGAGGTGGGGTGTCCACACTCCCTGCCACGGGCAGGTGCAGACCTGGGCTCCTGTGCTGTTGTCGACTCCAATTTCTTCCGTTCATTTCGTTATTTGTCTTGGAGTCAGCTCGTAAGAGAGGAGCGGGGGAGGTGGACAAACTTCTCACAGAAGCCTGGAAGAGCTAAACACGAGTCCTGTCTCCTTTTCCCTCTTCTCTACCGCGATTCAGCCTTGGAGTGGCCGAGCGGGAGGCGACAGCAGCTAATCGTCTCGCTGCGGGTCGCTCCGTGTAGAAACGAGCAGCTGGGGAAAGCGGCCAAGTTCAAACCACCCCAACCCACCCTCACGGCCTTTATTTACTTCCACAGCGCTTAAATATTGTAGCAGAGAGGCCACGGGGAGCAAGATAACTGTGGCGCGTTTAAAAAAACCACAAAACAAAAAAACAACCCCAAAGCGGATCCATCCCCTCCTCCCACTCCTCCACATCCCATTGAAAGTTGCAGCCGTGTAAGTAGCAGACACACAAGGTATCGTCGTAAAATCTCTTCTCCTAACAAAATTTACGCAGCAAAAGTGTTTGTTTGTTCTTTCCTTTTTTTTTTTTTTTTTTAAAAAAATACTTATCGTGTAGATTTTGTTTGCACTTAGGAGAGTACAAACAAAGGCTTTTGCTAAGTAGTATTTTTTTTTTTTTTTAATCGTAGTTTATTATGTTAAGCAGAAAGGGCATTTGGAACAGAGGTGGTCCCATCTGGAAAACCTCGGAGCTCATTTAGATCACATCACTTCGGGCTTTTGTCTCTGCTCTTGAATAACCCAGCTAGACACAACAAAAGGGCAGAGATCTCTACGTGGAGTTTTTCAGTGACAGGAGGACGTCTCGGAAAGATACTTCTATAATCGTAATAATGAGGGGGAACCGACTCAACGCGATCTTCTTCTGACTCTCTAAAGATACCGGGGAGAGTTCAGGGATGGGGCATTTCTAGGTAGTTTGTTATCCCTCCGGTAGCTGAAAACCAGCACGGCGGCTGAAGGGAAGGAACCGGAACGGCATCTTTTGTCTGATGGAGCTCTCTTAAACTCTCAATTTAGTATGCTCCGAGCGATCCAAACCCGAGGTGGTCCTCGCCGAAGGTACGTGCAGACCTTAGCCAGGAGATGCGGATACCCCCGCGGGGGGAAGGCTGCCCGCCAGCCCCCCCAGCGTCACCCACCCGAATAGAAACAGCACCCAAAAAGATGCGATTTGTGATTTTATTTCGTCCTACGGGAAGCGACTGGCAACTCGGGAGGAGATGGGTGCTCCATAATCCGCCCGACAGCGCTTAAAAACGCGAGGGTGGTCATTTCTGTCCTACCTGGGAATGGGGTGGCAGGGAGGAAAAGAGATTAAAGTTTAGGTGTGCGTGAATTAACGCCCGGGGGGGGGAGGAGGGGGACTAGGAGGAGAAGAAAAATAACCCAAACGAAAAAAACACCTCAGCTATAGATTTTTTTTTTGAACGCATAAATTAAAGCGCCCTGAACATGAGAAACGTGCCTGCTCCGAAGCATTTAAATGAGCAACAAGGAGAAGCGGGGTCCCAATCAGGCTGTGATGGGGAGCAGCGATCCCAAACTTCCGAGAGAAAAGTGACGAAGAATCATCACGTCAGTAAATAATTCAATTTTGCGTCTTTCAGAACCCAGTAACCTTGGGTGTCTTAGAAAGCAGATTGTACAAACAGGCAATTAAGATGAGCACAGAGACTTTCAGAGGAGATATAATGAACCAGCTTTAATTACTATCTTGAAATTAAAAATGTAATATACAGATTTAAATTTATTTTCACCTAAATTGTGTATAAAATTATATGGCGCTCCCCCCCCCCCCCTTTTCCCAGGCTAAGAAACGAATTGCCACCAAGCTTGCCACTAAAAAGTCTGAAGTACTTTCCAAACCCTGTTCCCCAACACGCAGTAATAATGATACATTTATCATTACTGATGACCGCCCACTGGTTTATTATTGCTTTGTTGCAACTATTACAATCAAGAGATTTCTTTATTTACTGTTAACATTCACTTAAAGCTGAATGTTAATGACTCTTCTGAATTCACCAAAGACTTTTCCGTTATATTTCAGGAGTAGTTACGGTTTGGGTTTCAAAAACGGCAGAAAAGGAGGAGAGATGCTGGGTGGTGGTTTGCTACCGGTTTTTTATTTTATTTTTTTTTTCCTTCTTAAGAGGCTGTTTAAGAGGATTTATCTAAGTCGGATTTTCAACAAAGAGTTGCAAAAGCCTTGGCATAATGTACGTACTTGACTGTAGCTAATTATGAGTGTATTTTATTACAGGAGATTCATTCATTATTGATAAATGTTTGCAGTAACTTCCTGCTATGTAGAGTTGTATTTTATGAGGAATAAACAACCTATGGGGATTGGGATTGTTCGGCTTTTACGCTTCTGCACTCTTTGACAGTTCCCATTACCCTCTTCGGGGGCTGGCTTTCCACCTTCTCACTCCGTACACCCAAATGCAACTTTTTTCCTCTTCCCTCACCAACACATCCCCCTCGTTCCCCTGTCCCTCACCATGATTTCAGGATTATTATAAAAACAGAAGTGATTTGAATAGTAGAGCGTTCTAGTATGGGCACGTTTCCCTAAAGCCAGGTCCATATAGGCGCCTCCGAAGGGTTGTATAGACCGTGATGAGCTCCCGCTCCGGGGCAGCCGATGGGCAGCAGCTGTGCAACAAGCAGGCAACACACCGAGGAAGAGCTTGGAGGGCGGGGATAAGGGTTTTCCCGAGGGCTCCCCGCTTCTGCTCCCGCTCTCGGACCCCCAAATCCTTGGGGGTGTAGCCGGTAAAAAAAATAATAATGAATAATAATTTAAAATGCCTATCGATTTCCTCTGGCTTTTAAACGTCGGAGCCACTGATTAATCGGAGCAGACGCCTTTCACAGGATGGTGGTCGCCTCCTATCCCACCTCTTCCCCAAAATTAGCCCCTTCCTGGGAACGGAGGGTCGCTCCAGGGGAGAGAAGCCGAGCTGTGCGGGGGAGAGGCGCAGCGCTGCACACACACTCACCCACCCCAACCCATTGCCGGCAGAACGCGGGA
Source organism: Corapipo altera (assembly GCF_003945725.1). Lineage (NCBI taxonomy): Eukaryota > Metazoa > Chordata > Aves > Passeriformes > Pipridae > Corapipo > Corapipo altera. The sequence continues at coordinate 5,649,581 of NW_020884918.1, forward strand.
TGCTGCGCGGGCGCGGAGAGCTCCGCGTATCCCCCTCCCCACGGGGCCGGGAGGTCCCCGCTTTGGACATGGGGACAAGCCAGCCCTGATCGTCCCTTCCGATCCCCAAACCTGGCCCAAAGTTGACGATTTGGCAGGAAAATAAACCCATATATATATATATATATATATATATATATATATATATGCATGTATACGAGACACGGGAACGAGGAGCCGCGCCGCTCCAAGCGCGGGTCCAAACCATCGCCCCTTCCCTCCGCCGCAGCCCAAACTTGCGGGGGGCTCCTCTCCCCCACCGGAGCTCTCCCAGCCAGACCCCACCAGGCACCGGACAGCCGCCTTCCACTCGCTCGCCTCCCCGCGACGGGCAGCACGACCCCGCGACCTATCGCGACAGCAAAACGACATCGCTGTTTATTCCGGGCGGGGATGAATACACCCCAATCGAGAGGTCCCCACGCACCCCATCCCGCCCCAGCCCCACGCTCACCTGGACGCCCGGGCTCCATGGGCTCCCCGGGGCCGCGGCCGGCGCGGGGCCGCTCTCGCTGCGCGGCGCGTTAAGTTTGGCTCCCGCCTCTGCCGCGGCGGCTGTGCCGCGGGTGGGTCGGGTCTCGGACGCCTTCTAGCAGCCAGGCAGCGCCTTGCAAGCGGTGCGGGGAAGCCGCCCCCTTCCCCGGCCCCCTCCCCTCGCCGCGGGGGGAACGGGCGGCCGCCCCCGTCTCGCCGCTGCCCCGGGGCAGGTCCGCCCCGACGGCCGCGGAGGATGGGAGGAGGGTACCCCCCTGCACCCTCCCGCCTAGAGGGGGGGCAAGAGGGACCCTGGTTGCAGGGGAGGACTCTGGTCCCCCAAACTCCCCTCCGCCCCAAATTTCTCCTCTTCGCCCCCCAGTTTTTCCTTTCCTCCTTCCCTGCTTTTCCCGCTAAAAGGAGTGCGGGCGAGCACCCCCAAACCGTGAGCGCTTTGCGGGACGGCAGGAGGGGTGTCCCCCCCCGCAGCACAAGTCCCTGAGGAGGATAAAGAGATGGGGGGCACTGCCGCCTCCCCCAGCCCCTCCACCCCTGCAGAGCCCTCGTCCCCAGCAAAAAGCTTCCCGCAGATCACTCGACGTGCGGAACAAGGCGGCTGCTTAAAAACACAAAGCCGAAGCCCTAATGAGTTCAATTACAATGTGGTAAACACATTGCCTCTACGCTTTAATTAAGCCGGCTGTCCAATTTTAACTCATTAGTAATTCATTAAGAGAACAGCCTTTAGCTGGCTGCAAGGAGAGGAGTTCCGAAGCCTGTGCGGTTACGCGCCGCGTATATCCCAAGGTATTTGAGGATGGGAGAGGAATGTGTGCCGGTCCTCTCACAGCTAAAGGGGCTCCTGGACCCCAAACGGGGATCACCTGTTGTCCTGGCTGCTGTAGGAGCCCTCTCGTAGGAGAAAAGAACCCGAAGGTGTTGGGCTGGGTAGGAGAAGCGGAGTACTGGGGTTACCAGGGACCCTCTGACCCCCTTCCCTAGGGAGAAGCCGGACAAACTTACGGGTAGGGGGAGCGACCGCGGAGTCCCCGCGCCCCGTCTTAAAATAACGAAAGAAAAAAAAACTAACGGAGAAAGTATTTGAAACGTATCTGGGCCAAGAAACAGGTCAAATTTGCCCGAGAAGCAAATTTGGTTTGACGAGTGAACCCAGGGGTCGGCAGGGCCGGGTCCTGCCTCTGCGCCCCGCGGAGCCTGAGGGGAGCCTGAGGGCCGGGGCGATGTGAGATGCCGGCTGTGGGAGTGGGAGGTGCCCCCTAAAACACCCGTGCAGGAGCTCTCCCTGCCCAACTGGGCGCACCCCGGCACCCCGCGCGTCTCCGCCGCGGTTTGGCGGCTGCTGCGGGGTCACCGCGACAAAACGGTTTGGGGTGGCCCGCGTTTCCTGCCACTTTTTTCCCGAGGAACGATGAGCCACAGTGTCCCGCGTGTTCCCGCAGTGTCCCGGCTGTCCCTGCACTGTCCCCGAGCCCCGGGGTGACAGTGGCGGAGCAGGGATTTAGGGTTTCCCGCTGCAGCTACTGCCCCGTTAAGGATTAAGGTATTTTTCCTTCAAATACCTGTGGGGCGGCTCTGAGAGGGTCTGGGCTGGACAGCCCCCAACCCTTCCCCAAATCCCATCGCGCTGGAATCGCTGCTGTTTGAGTGTTTACATTACGAGCGTAGTTAGCGCTATAGAACAGCTCCAATAGGCAGGAGGTTGCACTTATTTTTCCAGACCAGTTGAAAGCTTCTTTTCTTTCGTTCTTTATTTATAGCTATCTTTGACATTTAAAATCTGAATATGCAGAAAGACTTAGCAGACAGGAGCCCGTTCAGTCTCATCCCCCTTTACCGGTGCCAGGTGCTTCAGAGAGAGCCACTCAACATTACAAAAAACCCTTCAGAAATAAGTTTGCGTGGGTTTTTTATTGTCTGGAGTTTTTATTTGTTTATTTGGTTGCTTGACCGCAGACTTTTGTCTGATCCCAGGCGGATTCGGAAACCCTGATTTTTTTTTTTTTTTGCCTCACTCTTTGTCTGGGCTCCTTGCGGTGTCCCCAAGTGCTGGGGGGCACTTGTCACCTCTGCCGTCCCCCCAACCAGGCTTAGGTCCAGCTCAGTGGAAGAAGACAGGGGCAGGACCTCTGGGCTACCATGCAGTGAAAGGGGGGGCTTCAAACTCCAGGTCTGAGTTGTAAACGACTAAATCCCTTCTGAAGAAGCCTTTAGGCAGACATCTCAAGAAGAAACCCTTAATAAGAGTCGTCTCCTTTGGGGAGTAGATTGGGAGCAGTTATCTCTTTAAAGCAGTTTTTCTTTTTTTTCACATCGCAGGCCCTCTCTGCCGTAGTCTTGATTTTCATTTGACTCCAGGCTTGCAAAATCGGATTGCCTGGAATTAGGAGATTTGGATATTGTTCCTCTTGATGTCAAAGAATTTTTCTTTTTCCCCCCAAGAAACGATATCATAGATGCAAGATCAGGCCCCAGAGGAAGGCAAATCTGTGGGGACCTTACTTAGGGCTCAAAAGCAGTGATATTTAACCTGTTGCTGTGTTGCCATCGCCACCTTCTTTTTATTACTGGATCTTTAAAGAAATTGCCCCAAAAGTGAAAAGAATATGGCTTATCTTTGCCCAGAGACATCCTCCGCTCCATCTTGACTTGCAAAGCACTGGCTTCTGGACACACAGGAGATGATATTTCTCCAGAGCCTCCTGGTATAAATCTAAAAATCATCTTGAAGCCAGTGGGCTACAATTCATTTTATTACCCCAGTGTTAATCTAGAATAGGTACATAAAAACTGTTAGGACAATTAATCTGAATTAATTTCCAAAGTGAATTAAATTAAATTGAATGAAGACCACCTGAATTCTGAATAAGAACAACCTTCACAGGGGTTTCATGCAGTTTAATTAATCTCCTTTTAAATTCTCACCTTCAGCTAATTTGGGTTATTTTCCTGAGTGTCCCCAAGTAGCAAAAATCTTAGAGGTAAAAGTGGCTCAGGGGAATTCCTCTGGATTTACTCAGATGTAATTTAGAACAGAAATGTATCCTCTAATACTCTTTGACCATGGCACAGAAATGATGCAAAAATAAAGGATATATAAATTATGCTGCTGCACGAAGCTCAACTTTATGAAGGAAACTTTTCCCAAAAATTTATTTTTTTATTGTTTTTCCGTTGCCCCTCTCCTTGTACCTCTGTGTGTATAAATGCATGTACATGTGTATTTATGGGTGTATACTCTATTTGACTTTGCTCTACTTGTTTAATCCATTAAAGGTTCTCCTCTGTGCACGTGAGACTCCCACTGAAGTTAAACTGGGAGCTAAAGAAACAGCAGGATCAGCTGGCTGGGGGACAGTTTAGCACTGCACCTTCAAAGCTGAAATAGGACGACAAAACCGAAATCCATGGCCACTCAGGGCCCAGCAATCTAGGACAAATTTACAAAAGCAAGGCTGTCTTTCAAAGAGCAAAACCACTTCTACTGGCTGGGGAAGTTTCATCAGTTTTATAAAGGTTGTAAGTACATTTTCCAAGCGATGCCACAATATTATCACAATATTGCTGTATTGTCAAGATAGTAGTCCTTTGCTTTTAATGGTCCTTGGTGAATTAAGGAAAGCAACTGGAGCAGGCATGGGAAGGTTTCAGTTGTGTCCTCCCCAAAAGCCATTTCAAGCAGCTGAATTGTTATTTATTTCAGCAATATAAGGTGACTGCACCAGGTACCTGCTCTTTTTAAACAGTTATTTTAAACATAAAGGAAATTATTCTTCCTTCCGAAACCGGTGGTTGTAGGACTCACGGGTTAAAGCTCCTTTCATCACATTTCGTAGCCAATGCCATAGAATCATACAATGGTTTGGGTTGGAAAGGACCTGAAAGATCATCTGTTTCTAATCCCTCTGACACAGGGACGTAATGAGTCACTTTTTGGTACCTCTGAGATCAGACTCGCTAGGTCAGCGCAGTCTGCTTCGAGCAGGTGCTTGAGCTAAACAACCCAGGTTGTCACAATAACAGCATCAGTGAAATAACTCTTCAAATAACCACATTAGTGGGGTAAGGCATAGTGGTATGATCATGCCAGAGCCCACGCAGAAACCTGGACTTTCACTCCTTTGTACAATGAATTACTGCGTGACCTTGCAGAGAGCCATTTATAGACCAGCGTTTTAAAGATAAGCTCTCAAATAAGAGTGCCCTGTGAGTAATCTGGTGTGCTGCCCATCTGTCCAGACGGGGCATTTCTGAAAATCAATCTCCTTTGGATTGGGATTTCTCAGTTGACATACCTAAGTTGGAAAAATATGACCTCTTCTTCGAGCCTCAATTTATGCACCTGGAAAGGATGTGTGGGGGTGTGTGTGTGAATGTGTTTAGGGAGCATCATTCATTTACCAGCATCTCAGAGAGATTTTATAAAAGGTAGTTGAGTTAAAAACTCACCCATATCTCAGCTTTCACTCTCACTTCTTTATAGTGCAGTTAAAAATAAATAAATAAATACCATAGCTAAAAGCATAATTGAAAAGCTGCGTAAAAATTAAAGATTCCCAAGCATATAGCAACTATGTAGTAACTCCATAATTTGACTGAGGTATTTCCAGAGTCATCAGGACAGTGGATTGCTGCCAGTCTCTTCTTCTTGTCATCCAAATTTCAATTTCATGCACCACAAGAGTGCTGTGAAAGAGGTACTAGTTATTAGCCCATGGATAGCTCTGGGCTGGCTCTCGTGGTCCTGTGGTCCTTGTGGTCTGCAGGACCCAACTGGAAGCCACTGGCCCAGTACAGAACCTGGTCCAACAGTCATTGAAATGAATGGGACATTTTCATAATTTTGGAAGCATTTTGGGAAAAATTCAAGACCAGGTTGGATAAAGCTTTGAGAAACCTGGGGTAGTGGAAGGTATCCCTGCCTGTGGCACAGGGTTGGAACAGATGGTGTTTAATGTCCCTTCCAACTCAAACCATTTGATGGTTCTATAACTGAAAGGAAAATGCTCCTACCAATTTGTTTGCCAAATTTAAACTCATAGCAACAACCTAATGGAATCAGTCTTTACCATGGGCACAGGGGATTTTCAAAATAGGCAGCAGCAAATTTCATGGTACCCACATCTATTGTAAAAGGTGATGAAGTAGCCTCAAGTTGTGCAAGGGGAGGTTTAGATTCGATATTAGGGAACAGTTTCTTTATGTAAAGGGTTGTCCAGCCCTGGCACAGCTGCCCAGAGCAGTGGTGGAGTCCCCATCCCTGGAGGAATTTAAAAACTGTGTGGTTGTGGCATTTTCTGACACAGGTTAGTGGTGGCCTTGGCAGTGCTGGGGGAATACTTGGACTTGGTGATCTTAGAGGGCTTTTCCAATCTAAATGATTCTGTATTTCTGTGATTCTTCTGCCTGATGCTTCCCACCTGGAGTTAGGACCACTCACTTTGGCAAGCTGATGGCTTCTGCCTTGCCATCAGCTCACCTGATCACCTCTACTTCTGCCTTGCCAGTTCTTTTGTTGCTGCCATCCCAATAATTATAATTTAGGTATTTCCAGAGCCCAGGACTTCAGTCGTGTAATAGCAATTTCAAGGGGTGGTGAGTTTTCACCAGTGGCAGAACCAGTTTAATTCCCATCTTCCCTTTCCTCACACCCTGCCGACGTTTCCAGCTTCTCCACGATGGTTTAGCTTCCCTTTATCTGTGATAACACATCTGTCTGCAGGGTCACCTTTCAGCCTCAAATAGCGAAATGCTCCAGGGCAAAAAAAAGTTTCCTACCTCCACAAGAGGAGTGTTCCTCATCACAACAGAGAAACACAGAGAAGAGGCTTAAAAATATCTTCAACCTATTTTGACATCAGGAAAAAATATGACAAGGATTTGTCCCTAACATTCTTGTGAGTAAGTCCCTAAAGTAGGTACCTTAAATAGGGTTTTTTATTTCACAGCATTGCTAACATACTTTAGTGAAATGATGTTTAGAAATCAAGCAAGCATATGCCTGATTTCAAAGAAGCACCATTACAGACTGGTTTGGCACAGAAATTAAAGTCTTTCTCATCTGCTTTTGTTCATGATTGTCAATTAATTGGTAGGTAATAAACATGGACACCAGTTTTGACAGCTCTGCAGCAGCAGAAATGCAAGGATATTATGGACTGGCTTTTCTGTTGTTATGCTATTAAGTCACAGTCCTATTCCCGGGAAAAAGCCGCTGTAGAGAAGATGTGAGAGGTGTTTTTGAAGTGGTGCTTACAAGCCCTCTGCACTCCAGCTGCTTTTTGTACAGCAGTGTGCCCTGCTTTGAGCCTGACCTTGTTGGTTTGTCTCTTTCACAGTTCCAGCCCCAAACTGGGGTGCATGGTTGAAGTCCTTGGTCAGGGTTGGAGTACACGCCAGACCTGCAAGGCGCAGTCCCAGTCAACTCCTCGCTTTGCTACCAGCTGTTACTCATGGTCATGTGCAAGCCATGCAAGTGGTTTTATCTCACTTTGTATGAATTCACAGAATCACAGAATGGTTTGGGTTGGAAGGGACCTTAAAGCTCATCTTATTGCAACTCCGTGCCATGGGCAGGGACACCTTCCACTGTCCCAGGTTGCTCCAAGCCCTGTTCAACCTGGCCTCAAACGTTCCAGGGATGGGGCAGCCACAGCTTCTCTGGGCAACCTGTGCCAGGGCCTCAACACCCTCACAGGGAAGAATTCCTTCACAATATCCGACCTAAACCTACTTCCTTTCAGCTTAAAGTGATTTTCCCTTGTCCTGCTGAGTTCTTCCCAGAACAAACCTAAGTGCCCACCATTGTAGGGATTGAGGAGGCCTCTCTGGTGCCTGGTTTGCTGCTGGATTATGCAACACGACCTTTGCATGACTAGATTTGGGGGATATGGATTAATTCATAGGACAAATCCTCAAGAGAATCTTTAGAAATAGTGTAACAATTTTGGAGGATCAGTGCCGTAGTTCCACTGCATTCCAGTCACACTAAGTGCACTGACAAGAGGGTAACTGATTAATAGTGATGATAAATAAGGACAAAAGTGCAATAAAGGTTACTGGGGCACTGGGATGAAGTGAGGATACAGATGCCTGGACCATGCATTGTGCTTTTACCTCATGAATTCCTGTCCTAGGAAATAAACCCATAACACTACGTGGTGAGACACCCCTCCACAACCCACTCTCCCTGAGCTCTCTGGTCCTCACTCTACTGAGTGCCACTTCTCCTGCAGATAAGGCAGATAAGTGTCCCCCTTGGGGAGCCAGGAAAGGCAGTTTCCAGTCCCCCAGGGACAAATTCAGAGAAGATCTCCTGGATATTCAGTCAGCCACTTCTCTCTTGAAAGAGTGTCAGTTTCCCAAACCTCAGTAACAAAAGAAACATTATATGTGTCCCCTTGGCTGAGTTTGAGGAAGGGAGGAGTTAGAGCATTTACTTTGCCTATTTATATTTGCTGCTGCCAAAGGAACAGAAAGGCCATTAACAGCTCAACTGGTCTTTTACCATTGGAGCTAAACACCTTTAACCCCAGAGGGCTTCACAGCAGTAGGAAAAACCCCATGCTTGCAAGGTCTCCAGCCCTTTATTACTTTTTTCCATCATGATTACTTTGGCTCCAGAAAGTTTTAATACCGTTCAAAATTCAATGCAGTTTTATTGACATCTCTAGTTTTGCCAAACAGTTAAACTGAAGCAGACAGCATGAATTTCAGTCAATCAATATTCATTTAAAACTGGACACCCATATGTAAGCACACTCTCTCCTTGGCAATGAGTAAGGAGGCTGAACAATCAATCCACACTTGTATTTAAACTCGGCGACTGCATTTTCAAAAACCCCCACATAAGGCAAAATTGAATGGTTGAATAAGGCAACATGTGATTTCTGTTATGTTATTATTAATAATTAATAATTCACTTAATAACACAGCAGGAGCCTAATCCAAAACCCACTGATGTCAATAGATTTCTTTCCAGTGCTCTCAGTAGCATCGAAACAGACACAAAAGCTCAGGGTTTTCACAGTATTTAAACACCCACATCCCATGCTGAACTCAGATACCTTCTGCTTCATGGCCTCCTGGCTCAGAACAAGGCAGTAAAGTGTTTGTGATACGGTATGGTGAATAATGGGGTATGGTGAATGTATGGTGAGTAGTGGAGAGTGTATCAAGAGCAGTCTATCTGCATGTGAGAGGGCTAGATGTAAATTTTGGCCTTGCTGCACTGATTGAATATGTCCACCTCTTCTGTTATGCACCCTTATATAGATGTGTGCATATATATATATATATATATATATATATACACATACATATATGTGTAAGACTTGTGTTTATTCTGTCATACTTCAATATCACAAGCAGATTGCATGAATTATTGACAGGCTGAGAGAGCTGGGCATGTTCAGCCTGGAGAAGAGAAGGCTCCAGGGAGATCTTAGAGGCCCTTCCAGTACCTAAAGGGGCTCCAGAAGAGCTGGAGAGGGACTTGGGACAAGGGATGGAGGGACAGGACAAAGGGGAATGACTTCACACTGACAGAGGGCAGGATTAGATGGGATATTGGGAAGGAATTGCTGGGACAGTGGAAGGTGCCCCTGCCCACAGCAGAGGGGTGGAATGAGATGGTCTTAAAGGTCCCTTATAACCCAAAGCATTTTGTGATTCTGTGATTAATAGCTATCATACCTTTTCTGCATCCCCATTTTAGGCTCTGGCTCTGTGCAGTCAGAGTCTGATGTGCAAAAGATTACAAGATCCAGGAAACAGCAAGCTGTTAAGTTTACTTAAAACTTTCCCTGGCCTTTTCCTGGCTGCCATCAACATCTTTAAGGGTGGCTTCTGAGAAGTCCTGTGGCAGCAGACACCCAGGCCCTGGACAGCTGGACCTTAAAGCAAATATTATGGTTGTTATTATTACCATTTTGCCTCCCTAATTAACCGGTTGGGCACTTGCCAGCTCTTTCTAGCTGTATTGCAAGGGTTGTTTCCACTGGGTTTAGGCAGACAGTCTTACTTTAAGATCCCTATTGATCAGCTGCCATTCTCCCATGGTTAAAGCACTCCTCTTGGGGAACTCTCTCGTGTTTTAAGTGCACACAGTTACTCTCATGACTGGCTTGTAAACAGGTTTTAATGGGGCTATTAGTGTAAAAGGACAGGAAACTTTCAAAAACAGCCTTTTAAATATTCATGAAGATGTTTAATCTGGTGCTTAATCACCACTGTTTGCATATCACAGAAGTGGGGGGCAGCAGTGCTTCGCTCTTGACTCCAACAGGACATTGATAAACGCTTTCAGACTCACAATTAAAGCCCAAATGGCAGCCAAATCCTTAGCAAAGCAGGCTCCACCTTTTGCAGAACTCTCCCAAACTGGTGTTCAAGGAGAGCATCAGCTCCCAGGAGAGGAGGTTCAGGGCTGGACTCTGCCCTTGCCTGTGTTGAGCATGGCATTGATCTGCACCTTCTGCACTGGCTGCATCCCTCTGGGTCGTGGGGGCATCAGAGTGGACATCTCTCCTGTGTGGGTGTCCAGAGCTCCAGGGACCTCCCAAAAGCAGCCATGCCCAAGGGGGATGTGTTGTGTCCTGTGGCTGTCCCTCCCTGGGGCTGGATGGACCCCCCAGGAGATGCCAGTGTCTTCTCACTCCTAATATCGGGTTCCTTCACTCATGTTTTCTTTCCAGCAAAGCATCTAGCTCAGACTTTCAGCTGGTGTACACTGGCTGAAGTGGTGTAGGGGCATGAAGGACCCCATATTTGACTAGTTTAACCAGTGATTTTATCCCAGTGTCCCATTCTCTCTAACCCCTCCTGACATTTCCTGGTCATGCTTGTGGTCATACTCATTCACTCTCTACTCTGATGTGTCCCAGCAGCCTCAGGACTTGGGTAATGGAGGAGTGAGCCAAACACAGAATTTCAGCCTACCATCTGTGTCACTTTGGGGGTGGGTTTTAGCCATTTCTTTGGTAATTTTTGTAATACATGTTTTATTTTCATTTAAAAAAATAAAGGCGGAAAGGATAACATTTCCCCAGTGGGAGAGACTTCATGCAATTTTAAAAACGTGCATTATTTAATCCAATAGGCATTAAGATGCCTTGAGCTGTTAACACCTGTTGTGGAAATCCATAATACACAGGCTTAAAAAACCAACAACCCTGAGAGACCCATAAAGGTTCCTGCAGAGCTGTCGTCGCCTCTTGTGTCAATGAGTACTTAAGGACCCTGAAATCTGTGGCTGAACTCACTTACTGAGCACATGTTTTCTCTTCAGTTTCAAAAAAAAAAAAAAAAAAATTCCTTAGGATGATTTCATTGAAAAAAAAATATGAATATGAAACACCAGTGAACTGCATTTCTTACACAAACCTCTCATGAATTTTTCATACATTTCCCCACCCAGGTGCCTAAATGCACCAGCTTATAGTCTGTGTTACTACCTTGTAAAACTCCACATAAAACTCCAGCCAACATATTTTTTAATGCTTTGACATGCTGTCATTTTAACATATGTCAAACCCAGGCAGCCTGCCCTCAGCTTGGGAGGTCAACTTTGTCTTCCACGAAAGCAGATAAAAAAAAAAATTATATTCCCAATTGGAAATGCAAGGGGGAAGCAAAATCCCCCCTGGAAAGTGTGGAAGAAATTCTTAACGTGATTTCGCATTAGCAAAACCTGTGCTCACTTTATCTTCATAAGCAATAGAAACTAGCTATGCTGTGAGGTCCTGGCTGGGCTGAAGCCAGTGAAAGTTTTGTCAGCAATTTAATGATGGTACCACCTAAAATTTAGATGTTTGACTTCAAAAAGGAGCTAAGAGTCTGGTGCCATTTGGACCCCTCCAGGGTGTGCTTCTTGGCCTGTCAGCTGCCTTGCTGGCCCCTGTCAGACTCTTGACCCCACTTGGATGCTTCTCTCATCTTGGGGTGTCTGGGAAGTCCCAGGTGGGTGGAAAAGGAAAACATAGTGCCCATCTTTAAAAAAGGAAGAAAGGATGACTCTGGGAACTACTGACTTGTCAGCCTCACCTCTGTGCCTGGGAAGATCTTGGAACTGAGGCTGTGATAAGGCACATGGAGAACACAGGGATGATTTGAGACAGCCAGCACGGCTTCACCAAGGGAAAATCCTGTCTGACCAACCTGGTGGCTTTCTGTGATGAAGTGATTACATCAGTAGATAAGGGAAGATCTACAGGTGCCATTTATCTGGACTTCTGTAAAGCCTTTGACATGGTCTTCCACAACATCCCTCTCTCTAAATTGGAGAGTGATGGATTCGATGGGTGGACTGTTGGTTGGATTAGGAATTGGTTGGGCAGTCACAACCAGAGGGTCGTGGTCAGTGGCTCAGAGCCCTGATGGACATCAGTGACCAGTGGTGTCCCTCAGGGGTCCACACTGGGACCAGTGTGATTTAATATCTTCCTTAACGACACAGAGGAATCAAGTGCACCCTCAGCAAACTTGCAGGTGACACCAAGCTGAGGGTGCAGGTGACACCAAGCTGAGGGTGCAGGTGACACACCTAAAGGACAGGGCCTGGACAAGCTTGAGAAGTGGCCCATGGGAATCTCACACAGTTTAACAAGACCAAATGCTGGTGCTGCACTCCAGCTCGGGGGGTCCCCAAACACAGATACCTGTTGGAGTGAGTCCAGAGGAGGCACCAAGTTCATCAGGAATGGAGCAGCTCTGCTGTGAGGAAAGGCTGAGGGAACTGGGATTGTGTGGTCTGGAAAAGAGAAATCTTCAGGGTCATCTAATTGTGACCTTGCAGTACCTGAAGGGAACCTACAGAAAAGATGGAGAGAGACTACAAGAGCATGGAGTGACAGGACAAGGGGGATTGGGTTCAAATTGAAAGAAATAGGTTCAGATTAGATATTAAGTAGAAATTCTTTACTCTGAGGGTGGTGAGGCCCAGGCCCAGAGAAGCTGTGCCTACCCCATCCCTGGAAATTTTCAAGGTCAGGTTGAACAGGGCCTGGAGCAACCTGGGATAGTGGAAGGTGTCCCTGCCCATGGTGGGGGGGGGGTTGGACTAGATGGTCCCCTTCCAACCCAGCTCATTCCATGATTCTATTTAGCACCACTCCTGCCTTTTAGACAACTGGATCAAGCCTGAGGAATCTGAGCTCCATCTGTATTGAGGAACATTTTTGAAGTGATGTATCTAAGGCAGGCAATGGGATCTGTGGTTGAGGGATATGTGTAATCACTGCCTATACTCAGTGTTTGGATGGGGCACAGGCGTGTCCTGGTGGCTGGGGGCGCACAGGTTTCTGCATGTGCACTGGTGTCCAGCTCCCAGCAGAACCTGGAGGTTGGAGTGGATCAAGCTGTTGATCTGGATGATAAAGACATAAATGTCTATTGCCATGCGAGATGTCCAGGGCTATCTGCAGTATCACCAACAAGAGGACTGTGAGGGAGCAGAGTCCTTCTGGAGCAAGAGTTAAGGCCTGGTGAGATGACCAGGCTGAGATGTGGCTGGACACTTTCACGGTGTGATTCGTGGGGTGTCCTGTGCAGGACCAAGAGCTGGACTTGGGTGATCCTCATGGGTCACTTCCAACTCAGGACATTCTGTGACTCTGTGACTTGTGTTAAGGTGGCTGGATCGAGTCCCATGTGTTTGCACGTGCAGCCAAAATCCCACCCACCAGGCTGATCCTGCACAGCCTCAGCTACAGGAGACGGGTCCCACCTTGCTGCAGGGTAAGACAAATCCTACAGCTGCAGGAGAGTTTCGTGGCAGGGATAATTAGAAACTTCCCTACCTGCCTTTATTAACTAAATAATTTTATAATTAGTTTTGCAGCACTCAAGCCATTTCAGCAGCCGCTGTAGAAATCCACGGGGAAGGCAGGGAATACCAAGATTGTTTGTTCATGGATCCTAGGAAATTTTTCGCCGTGACTGTCTCCTGCGGTGAACTCCTTGGGGAGAAGCGACAATTTCAGCAATTTTATGAAACTTAGTTAACAGTCTGCTGATGTTCAGATGAGGAGCACAGTAGGCAGGAGGGCAGGTGACACCACCTGAAGGAAGTCAAAGGCAAAGCTGTCAGGGATGTGAGGAAAGCCATGGTCAGGCTCAGACTGGGAACTCGTACTGGCTGTGGTTATATGCCTGGCACAGGATCTGGGAAGACTACTTTAGCTCCAATTAAAGTTTCCTCTGTTTCTTTGTTGAAATCAGAGGATATTTTTACATCTTCATGCAAATTAGATGGTTTTTTTTACCTTATTCTTGATTTCTAAACATCTCTGTCTCAGTAAGGCACAGATTAAATCCCACTGTTTTGCTTGAGTTTTACTCTTGGGACTTAGGTGATGATGCCTTTCTTGAAAAGATCTCATAGTATTTGCAGAATAAGGCTTTTAGATTCACAACACAATTAGACAGGACCTTGTCTTCAAGTAAAGCTGCTCAAAATTATTCAGGCAGAAAATCTGAGGCTGAAAACATGCCTGTTAATTCTGTTTTGTAAACCATACATAGCATATTTTTAAATCAACATTAATTGAAAGATGTGTTATTTTTTTTTTTTTTCTTAAAATACTTATCTCTCCCTCATTTTGATAAATTTCGATGAATTGCTTTGGGAAACGTTTCAGTAACAAATGTAGGAATGCCTTGAATTAGAAGGGTCCTTAGAGATCATCCCATTCTAATGTCCCTACCCCTTCCACTAGATTGAGTTGCCCCCAAGCCCCTTCCAATGTGGCCCTGGCTATCACTCCTCAGAGATTTTCTTTGCAGTTAGGTGCTTCAGTCCAGCATCATTTCTTTGGCTTCTCTGGTCATTTCTAACTGATAATGATGTGGTTGAGATTAAATCTGCGTTGACCAACCTTGTTTTCTCCATCCCACATGCTTTGGGGTAAATCCATGGCTCACTGTCCCAACTGTTCCTCATGAAATGAGACCACCAGCTCATCAAAAAAGTCAGCACAAGGAATGACAACCCTTGGTATTTTTTGGGAGGAAACAAAATAACCCAAATGACAGGACAACCTCATGGTAATCCTTGCACCCACAGTGGCAAAGGGCACCACTGGATGAAATGACCTCTTAAAGAATAGACCACTTCTGGAGACATCCCTAAATAGATGTTTATTTTTAACCCTCACACCCAAGCCTGGAAGATCCTGATCTTTCTGCAGGAGTCTGTATTAGTGCTCCAGCTGAGGAACATGCATTAACAACTCTTAGTCTCTTGTACTGAGCATTATGTCTCATCTTTGAAGTCAGATTAATGGAGATTAGTGGTACCACTTAAGAGTTTAAACATCATTCTGACCCAAATTGGTTGTGCAGGCCCAATGTATAACGTTGCACATGCAAGGCTCTTAATGTCCAGAAAGTGATTTCACTAATTGTTTCAGAGAAGAAAGCTTGTGTTACTTTCTGCTCTAATCCTGAGGTACTGCCCCCCATGCTTTTCACATCCACTGTCAAACACATCTGGTTATCCATCTACGTAAGTATCCATTTAATAATCAAAGATCATTTTGTTATAGCTCCAGTTGGTCTGTCTGCTTGCCTTCTGTGAGTGATTTCATTCATGCCTCTGATCTGTGGGATGTCTGCTCCAGTTCCCACTAGGAGTGACACTGGACTTGAGGAAAACAGACAAAAAATAAACAGCACTGCACTGCAGAAACTGTTGCTCTGTATTAAAACAAATGGTTTTAATTATTTAAAATTAGATGTCTTGGCATAAGCCATGCAGAAACTAAACACAGAGGAAGCAAAAATATTGTTGTTTAAGACTACAGAAATGGAATTGATCCTAATAAGTCAAGTTTATTTTTGTGAAATAATTAAAGAAAACCTCTTGCATTTCTCTGGCTGTGTGACCAAAACCAATTTGGAAACATGCTGAACTTTTCAAGAAATCATTCACTTAGTTGGATTTGGTCCTGGTGCTATAAAAAAGTACAAAAAAAAAAAAAAAGAAAAACACTTTCCCAGTGTCGCTTTTAGCATTTCCCATGGGACTGTCTACTGATGTCAGCTGTTTTTTGGATGGAGCACTAAGAAGAAACTCTCATTTCCCTGTTCATGGGCCTGGCAGCCCTTGGCTGGCTCACAGTCTTTGTTCTACCTCGAGGGTCTGCAGAAACATCTGTGGCCAAGACCCAATTTATGCCTGTGTTTCAATGCAGTGGTTGTCCTGATGTATGGGACCAGATTCTCCACCCAGTCAATGGAAGGACATAGATGTCTTTGCACGAGATTGAACACCCAGGTTAGGCCGACATTTTCTGCCTTGGTTGGCTTTCAAGAGCACCTCCACTTGGCAGAAGAGGAATTTATGTGCCTATTTTAAGAAGACTCCCCCTTCCCTAAATAATGAAGATGGAGGTATCTGAGTTAGGCAGGCTAAATCACCGCAGTGACATGTCTCCTGGCTCTGCTGAGGAGCAGCAAGTGTCAGTGTGCCGTGGTTTACTGTCTCCTCCCAGTGACTGGCCAGATGTGTGCTCTACTCGAAATTAAATTAACCCAAGTCCAGGAGACAAATTCCCACCTCTCTCAAGAACTGCTCAGGCAGCACTTGCAATAACTTACGTCCATCTCTCCCATAACATGCTAAAGACACTGCACTTCCAACACAAGGAGCAAGGAGAGTGCTAACTATTAACCACCACCCCTTCATGCAGCACCCGGGTTTCTCCCTTGGGGTTTCTCATCGAAACACTGACCCACTCTGACCCTGTTTAGCTGTTGAGATCTGACAAGATCACAGCCTGAGGTTGTATGGCTGAATTTACATGTGCTTAACAAATTGCCTGTTCACTCAATTACATTTTATTTAATCATCTGTAATCATATAAATTATGCCTGATGGTAGTAAATGTTCGTGTCAGTTCCTAATTACAGATTGATTAATTGACTGTGGTGATTTGTATTACTTATATAAGAATATATGAAGATGATGATAAATTATGATTAGTATGCAACATTTCATATGAAACATAACCAGAACTAGGGGAAACTTTCCTGTCTTTGATACTTACATTTCAGTGTATCAAAGGCGTTTTGCATTATCCCATGCCCCAAAAAGGGACGCTTGCACTACATTAAAAAAAAGAACAAAGGAAGGGGAAATATGGTGTGTGTTGCCTGGGACCTCAGATGAGGCTTCAAGCAAGTAAAAAGATGTTGAAGATTCCACCCACCAAGAATTTGCCTGTTGCTTTCTACTCATTTCAGTGTTGATGAATAGAGTCATGAATGCACTCAGGTTTTACTTCTCAGTCATTCCCAGAAGATACCTGGAATTTTTAACTTGTCTGCCACGTCTGCCACTCTGTACCTGTTAACCAAGTTCTCAAGGTCACCTGGCTCCTCCCTCACAGCATGTCAGTCCTCCACAAATTGACGTCTTTCGCATTTTCAGAAAACATCAGTAGAAAATGTCTACTTTTTGTGCCAAGGTCACTCGCAGACATCTTAAATATGACTACTGAAAAAAAAGCAATCCCTGAGGAGCTCCACTAACAAGCTATCCCCCATCCAGCACTCCTTCTGTCGCTAGAGACTCTTATTTCCCCTACAGGTAAACACCTCACAGTTTTCTTTTTAAGCCCCTATTTCTCCAGCTTCACTAATCCAGTTAATCCCTCTCTGAAGCAAGGATAAGTGACACCTTTTTCATTCCCTTTTCTAAAAGTTAGGTCTGTTATCAAAGGAATATGCTAAACACAAGTGACACTTTCTGTCTTTGGAAAACACCAGTTATATTTAAGATCACAGCCCTACATCTGTGGCCATTCTTCCCTCCAAATTTTGTTCAGGTTTTGTCACCTTATTGAAGTTAAAGCAATTATTAAACTACAAAATTAAAGGTCTAATTTATGTTCTACCACTTACATCTGCAATGGAGATTCTCCAGTGCCTTCACCTAGACTGCATTAAGATCTCCATCATTTTCTTACATCTCAGAAGTGGTAATTTCCAGGTTTTTCTGCCTTCTTCCTCAGTGTCCAGCCTGCCTGTGCTGTCCTGCTCAGCTGCATCCCCTCCCTGAACCCTGCATCAAGGTATATGGTTGGATGTGGAGAAGTAAAACCAGTGTGTGTCTGACAGTCATCTGATAAGAAACTTTTCTTTAAAAATGTCTCCACTCCCCTGTGCCCTCCAGAAACCCATGGACACCGACTTGCAATAGTCCTTCCCTGTGTTTTGTCAAAGCGGGTGTCTATCCTTGGATCCACAGGATGAGTGACCACATTTTGGCCATTGTCCATTCAAGGAACCATTCTCTAAGCTGTTACTGCAATGATTTGTTGCTCTTGGGAGTAACATCCAGATAATTGTCCTTCTACAGTCCCTTCCAAGAGGAAATCCTGAACTACCCACAAATGATAAGAACTGGAGCCCATCTTAACCCCCTAATTCCTGAGAGCCAAATAACTTCAACATCATCTTGTTCTCCTTATATTTTACAAATCTAGAAATTTTGATTAATATTAGCATGCACGATGAAAGCAACCTGTTTCTTACACCAGAATTTTGTGCTGTAAAATGAACATATTATTGGTTCAAACAGGATGGGTACCATAAATCAGTTCCCCAGTGGATCTATCTGCTTGTCTTCCAGTCTGTCTATCTGTCAGTGCTGTCCGGTGTGGGAGATCATACTTTTTACCTGGGATATGTCTCAGCATCCCTCTGTTTTGACACAAGACCTTTCTGAAAGGATGGGTGGTCCTGCAGCATGGGCTTTCTCTTCCCTGAGTCCGTGAGTAATGCAGGTGTTACTATTATGATTTCTCTTCCAAAAGTAGAAATTATCTTGGGGTTTTTTTTTTGCTATTTGTTTCCCTTTCCCTGTTAACAACACTGTGGCTTTTTCTTGGATGCTTTTGTAGCCCCCCTGCAGAAACTTGTCCTGGTGGACGCCTGAATCTCACTGGGACCTCTCACTGCAAGAGGAACGCTCATTCTGCTGCCCATGAGGATGTGATCTTGGATAAATTACTTACCCATCACTGCCTTGGCTTCCCTACCAGAAAAATCGGTACAAAACCGATTACACAGTGAGGTCTATTTAGCTAATGCTGATAAAGAGCTGAGGGACCGGGCATGGAGCACGCAATAGAAATATCTACCCATGCTGCTGTTAACATGGTCACTTACATTCCTGTGTGTAAATAAATCTTGAAGGGGGAAAGCCTTTGGGATGACCAGGAAACACACAAATGCTGGAAATGTCTCATCCATTTACGGTGATCTGAGTTTCTAAGCCGGAGAGTGAGTGGAATTGCTCTGTTTTATTTTCGCTCAGGACTTTAGGTTTTATATTCAGGCTTGACCGTGTTCCTTCTGGGGGCAGAGAGCATCTTTTTGCTCTGTGCTACTGCCCTGCAGCCCATCCCAAATTTGATGCTAGAAGCAGTTGTGCCTGGGAGGGACTGGGAGACTCCTCCACCTCCATCCACCTCCCCATCTTTTCACCTGTTGGTTGATATGTCCACTCACGTGCAACAAACTGATCCTAACAAAGCTCAACCCCCCCTCCCCCCCCAAATATATATTTCCCACCGTCTTTGAGTCTTCTCAGCTCAGGACCTGCCAATACACCTGCCATAATTAACAGGATCCCACTCTTCTTTTTTTTTGACAACCCTCTAATGCTTTCCATGAGCAGGGCGGAAAATGCTACCCGGCAGCTCAATAGACATTTCCATAACCAGCTGTTTAAATCATGATAATTGTTTTTACAAAACTAATCTGTGTGGCCTAAGAAGCAGAACTATGCTGGTGCTTTTTAAAAATGCAGCAGGTCTGTAGCTGATGCGTTAGTAT
Organism: Corapipo altera; assembly: GCF_003945725.1. Classification (NCBI taxonomy): domain Eukaryota; kingdom Metazoa; phylum Chordata; class Aves; order Passeriformes; family Pipridae; genus Corapipo; species Corapipo altera. The sequence continues at coordinate 5,668,952 of NW_020884918.1, forward strand.
CAGTTAATTCTCATGAAAGGTCATTAATGGTGCGTACAGCGAAGTGGAGGACTGGGCAGGCTGGGTCGGAGAGAGATGGTATCTGCATGACTGATGTGCAATGCTCAGGGGTCAGAGCATTACAAAATTATTCTCTTCAATTATTTATGTCCCTCCATCTATTGTGTGGTGGGCTTGGTCCTGTGCAAGGAGTTTCTGCCATGCTTGCGCCGCTCTGCAGGGCTTTTCCTTTTCCTCAGGAATGGCATTCGTTTGAATAAAAATTATCTGGTGCAGTCCTGCCCTGTTTCCTGTGACTGCCAAAAATTCAGGGAGGAGAGTGGGTGGTACTGCTGCAGTCATTCAGGGCTGGGGAACCCTGTGCTCCCTGGCACCTGGGTGTAAATCCTGCGAGTCCACCCTGTATGAGTCCCCGGAGAGGAGATCCCATGGCAAGGTATAAAAATGAGGCTGGGGAGAAAGATTAAGGCTGCCAATTTCATAACAGATGATCTATCCTTGTTATCATTGTCAGCAGCAATCAACAAGAAGTTTAAACTCTTCTCTCTCCCTCTCTTGCTCCCCCCAAACATTCCATGAAAGAAATACAACTAGATTTTTTTTTTTACTTTTTTTTTTTTTTTTTTTGCTGATGGCAACAGCATCAGGCAAGCTATATATCAGCCATGATATATGGCCTTACGAGCTGACTGTTGACAACTTATGGCTCTTTTGTCTGGGTTTGCCTACTTGGCTGTTTAATTATGTGAAGTGCCTGTTTTCTGTGTGACGTTCACACAGCGGCTGCTGGAATTCATGGGTGATGCTACACTTACATCAGCCATCAAGCTGATACTCAAACACATTAGCATGACCACAGTGTAAAATACATGGTAGGTGGAGCTGCTATTGCAGTTCTTTGGTTCATCTGCATGAGTTAAATTAGCCAGAAGAATATTTCTTAGAGTAAAATGATAGAACTCTTATGATTCTGGGAAAACGTGTCCCTTCAAACTTTCAATACTTCCTTGCATACCTTTTTTTTTTTTTAATGTTAATGGAATTTAAATTATTGACCATATCAATTTCACTTTTGATTAAAACAGCAATTAATAGAGAAGACATTAAGAGAAGAATCCTGAGACTTTATGAGTATAGATTACTGTAAGACTACGTAATAAAATGATTACAGCATGCATAAAAGGTCATTATTACTGTAATAATGCTGTCCCAAAGTCCATATTTCATTCTGCAGAACTGAAACTTGTTACCAAACCTAAATGAAAAACAAAAAGTTATGCCTCAGACCTCTGTTATTGTGAAAATTTAAAAATTAACCCAGAAGTCTGGCAACAATTTTTTGTTAGTATTGTCCAGGAAACTATTTTCCCATCCTTTTATCTCCTGAAAGATGAAAATTTAAACATGGAAAGGGGCAGAATTTTTAAAGCAGGAAATATGGAATATGTGATACAAGTGTCACTGATGTTTTTAACAAACTTTAAGCATCTACTGCCCTTGCTGGGGTTTGTGTTTTCTACCATCTAAAGTAGTAAAAAAGCCTGGGCCAGAGGATCTCTTCTGTGTTTCTGTTCTCTTTAATCTACAGATGGTGCTTGTGAAATAATACCAGCTGAGTGGACATCTTGTCTGCTGAAGAGCTGATTGAGTGTTGTCTTATGTTTACTCAAATGAGCATGTTTTCTTTTTTTCCCATATTTGAACCAAAATAAAATTTCTTGTTTGGCTTTGCATCTTTGCATACTCTTCTGAAATGAAAGGGAAGCAGTTGAAATGAGAACTGAGAGAAAATAATCCAAAGTCTGCTAACTCCACCTGAAAAATCAAACGTTTTCTTCCTGAAATTTTGGGCTGGGTCTTTCTTGTATATGAAGCAGTCACTCAGATTCACCATGAGCGTTCTACAAGTCTTGGTTGCCTTCCAGTGTGCTATTTTGGTATTAAGTCTTTAAAGAAACTCTTTCTGCTCCATCTAGGATGCAAATCTCTCCCATTCTGCTTCCCTTTAATACTTCTGTTCCATCCTCCCTCGTGTCCCTCCAGCTCAAACCTCTCAGTGGCTGAAGGTGATGGCCTTTCATCAACCATCCTCATGGTGGCACTTCTGGCAAGGCCAAAAGTTTCTTCCCCACTTTGGGTCATCCCTTTGCCACATTCTAGGGGATTTAGAAACACAATTCCTATTAGCCTGTAATAGGATTTAGGCCCTTAAATCTCTTTACCCTTGTCATGGTTTGAGATCTCCAAAATTCTAATTCCCTAGCTCCATTCCCTCCCACATCTCAACCCAGTGAGAGATGATTCTTTCCAGACAAAACACACCAGACTCAAAGTGGGGGGAAAGGGAATATATTACAATGACTGTACAAATAAATACTATAACACATTATATACAACCTTAGCTATCTCTACCATGACATAAGTATTTACAATGGATCAAATCTCTTCTCCCTTCCAAATAAAAGTCCAGGAGGGAAGAAGGACAGATTCCTTCCACATTTAGGGCAGCAGCTCCTCGTCTGTCTTCCATGCAGCAGTTGCAACTGAATTGTTGTAGCTGGATATCTTTTCAATACACACAAGGGAGTCTCCAAGCCCCTCGGCTCTCCTTTGACTCGAAACGAAGGCCTCACCTGTGGACTGCCAGCAGGGACAAGACTCGCTTCACCACAGGCATATCATGAAATGCAGGGGCATCTTCGTGAAAGTCTCTTCCTCAGGGGATTCACCCCTGAGTCAGAACATCTTGGGCAGCTTTCAGTTGAAAGTCTTTGCCTCAAGAGTTGCACCAGAGCTCCTGTGCTCTGTCTCAACTGCCAACGTGGCAGCAGCAGCGGGGGGAGCAAGGTCACCCCCCTCTGCATTCCATCCGGCCGTCCCGGTCCAGCTCCGGGACGTCTTTGAGCTTCTTAGCTCCTCTCTCTCTCTCCGGTACTGCTGTACTCCAAGACTCCTCTCAAATAGGAGTCCATCTACTCCTCCTCTCTCTAGGAGGGGTCTCCAAGGGTTTTGGAAGGTCTGGTTCAGTTCTTACCCCCAAAACTCTGTCTCTCAGTTGCTGGCTTTCTGTCCAGACAACTTTGTATCTTCCTTGGCTGCACGCTGTTTTGCTGCTTCTACAGCTCAGTTCTTATCTGTCCTGGCTCTCTGCCACCGTTTCTCTGGTCAGTGCCGGCTACCGCTACTCCTGCCGCTGCCCACGTGTAGTGGTTTGAATCTTATTTTCCCCCAGAGGCTAAAAAGTGGTAACCCCCAAGGGGTGGAGACCCCTGGAAGTTTTGAAGTTCTGTCCAATGGGCGCTCCTGCAGAAATGTAAACATACCACAACCAGACCGGAAGAGAAGAGTGGTAGTTTTGGGTTGGTAGGTGAAGTGGTCATGTTGTAGGAGCCACGAGGAAAGGGGCCCGGAGCCCCTTGGGGCCTCTGGGGCCCCCCAGCCCCAGTTGGGGGCTACAGAGACTTGGAACAGTGTTCAGCTGGACTATGTGTCTGTAGCTGTGAGCTGGGAGATGTTTTCTCCAAACTGGGCAGCGGCCAGAGAAAGCAGCAGCCGGCACTGACCGGAGAAGCGGTGGCAGAGAGCCAGAAGAGATAAGATGGAGCAACAGAGACATGCAGCACCAGAGAGAGAGAGAGAGAGAAGAGCTGAGAAGCTCAGAGCGTCCTGGGAAGCTGGACCGGGACGGAGAGGAATGCAGAGGGGGGTGACCTTGGCTCCCCCCTTACACTGCTGCCAAGGTGGCAGCCTGAGGCAGGGCACAGAGGCCCTGCAAGGAGCTTGAATCTCCTGGAGATACCAGACCGTCACGAAGACCCCCTGCGTCTCGTGATATGACCGTGGTGGAACGGCCTTGTCTGGGGTAACGAAGCCCACGGAAGATCCCTTGGTTGGTTGGCGACGGGGCCAAGGGAGCTTGGATGCTTCCCTAGTGAGTGCTGGCAGAGATCCAGCAACAGCTGCATGCATGAGAGAGAGAGATAGACTGCTTCTGCTACTCTGAAGAAGCTGCTGCCCTGAGAGACTGGAAGGGATCTGTCTTTCTTTCCCTCCTGGACTTTTATTTGGAGGGGAGAAGAGATCTGATCCATTGTAAATACTATATGTCGTGGTAGAGATAGTTGTGATCGTGTGTATAATGTGCTATAGTATTTATTTGTACAGTCATTGTAATATATTCCCTTTCCCCCACTTTGAGTCTAGTTGTGTTTTGTCTGGAAAAACCCATCTCACATTGGGTTGAGATGTGGGAGGGGGGATGGAGCTAGAGAATTAGATTTTGGGGTATCTCAAACCATGACACCACGGTGGGGAGAAAACTCCCAGCCTTCATAGCTACAGACACATAGTCCAGCTTAACACTGTTCCACGTCTCCGTAGCCCCCAACTGGGGCTGGGGAGGGTGGGGCAGAGGCCCCCCAGAGGGCTCCTGCCCCCCAGAGGGCTCCTGCCCTCTCCTCGTGGCTTTCACAACATGGCTGCTCTTCTACACCCAACCAACAACTCTTCTCCTCCGGTTGCTTGTGGTATGTTTGTATTTCGCAGGAGCACAGATTGGTTCAAATCTCAAGTGTCACCACCCCCTGGGGGGTTACCACTTTTCTTAGCTTCGGGGGGAAAACCAGGTTCAAACCACTACAGCCCTAAAAAAAACTTAGGAGAAACTCCACTGAACATTGCAAAACTTGAGAAATTTTCCTTTTGTGAGACACATAAGTGCTATGGATTTGTTTTATGGAAAAGGAATATGATGTAAATCCCAACAGTCTTATTCATCTTCTGGGGCTTGGTCAAGCCTTGTAATTCTAAACAAAGCGATGGCCAAAGACTGTCAGAAAAATCCCACCTTGTATTCTCATCTATGTAGCTACAAATGCTCATTTCCCATTTTAATCTCTGTCCAGAGGATGAGCAGGCATAAGGCATATAATTTCAATTAATCTGAGATCTGACAGTATAAGAAGCTATAAAAGAGCTTATTATTATTTATTTCTCCAGGCATTTTATTCTTCTGCCATTAGAGATCTATAGCTAAATATACTTCCTATGTCAATGATGGTACTCTATGAAATGGCAAACATTAAAAACCCATAGGAGGGGTTATTGTGTTAAGATTGGATGGACGTTTCAGTAAAATGTGGGGATTGGGTTCTGCTCCCAGGGAACGAGGGACAGGAGGAGAGGAAACGGCCTCAAGTTGCCTCAGGGTTGGCATAGGTTGAACAAAAGGGAAAATTTCTTCAGCAAAAGAGTTGTCCATCCCTGGCACAGCTGCCCATGGCAGTGTTGGAGTCCCCATTCCTGGAGGGATTTAAAAGCCCCGTGGATGTGGCACTTGGTGATATGAGTTAGTTGTGGCCTTGGCAGAGCTCAGGGAATGATTGGACTTGATGATCTGAGAGGGCTTTTCCAACCTAAGCAATTCTATGGTTCTACCCATAACACGGGGCGTGGTTGGGTTTTTAAGATGAGCAACCACCCTGTGCATTGATGTATTCAGTACCTAAAGTGCTATCATCTCATTAGATCCAGTGTGACTTGAAGATGCTCTATCTGTCTTGTTGGTGGAGGTGGAAAAATGTCAGAAGTGGTGCCTTTTTCTTTAACCTTTGTCACACTGTACTTGGTTAATTGGAGCTGTTTAGTTTGTATCTGCAAAGGCCCAGAAGACTGTGTAGAAAATTAGGAAAGTGAAAGGGGAGGGAAAGCACATACAGAAGGGCAAGCTGATGGTTTCAGCTTTCCTCCCGCAACTGTAGATCACAGAACTGGTGACACTTAGCAGGATAATTCTCCTTGCTCTCCCTGGGTTTGCTGCCCATCATTGTGTGCCAATGGTACCCAACCCAGCACTGTTAGCACTTACCTAAGCTTCCCTATATTATTACCTATAGATATACAAAATACACAAACTGTATTATCCCCATGCTTGGGCTTGTGTGCATTGAACAGAGGCTTGCTGGGTTAAAGATCTGAGGTAGGAAAGGCCTCATCCCTGTTTGAGTTGGAAGTGTGTGCTATAAATGATATAAGGTTACACATTACACACCCTGCTAACTGTTTGATGCCATCCCATGATTCCCCACACTTGTATGCTCTGTATCTTCAGGTCTTTCTCTTCACTTCATTGTCTTCTATGTGTGAGAAGCTGGTTGTTGCTTAATAGGCTGGTGCTAAATCTCCACCAGCCTATCATGCAACATCTCCCTATGGAGCGCTCCAAAGGAGACTGAAGAATGATGAAACTTCCATGGTGTGCTCCACAGGACAGACAAATTACATCTGGCACATCCCGGTGCTCAGGAAACGACTGGGGAGTGGGAGAGCCATTGGTGGAGGTGTGCATGCCTCCCTCTTGGCAGGTTTTTATGGCCATAGTTTGTGACACGACTCTGGGCAAGACCTTTGGTCCAGCCCAGTAAAGCCTGTTCTCATGTTCTTACCTCTGCACCAGGTTAGGACTCAAGCCTTCAGAAGGTCAGAATGACCATCAGCGGGTCCCCACCATTGCTGGGATTGCTGTGACTGTGGAGCCAGAGCCACATGGAAGTCCCATGGATCATCAGCGCTGGAGCATTTGGGTCCCCAGGCTGCCTAACCAACATCAGCTGGTTGGGGAGAGGTGACGCTGCTCCTGAAGAGCTGAGTCATGGAGGAGATCACAGGACCACAGGATGGTTTGGATTGGAAGGCACTTTTGAAGGGCATCTAGTCCAACCACATTGCAATGAGCAGGAACATCTCCCACAAGAACAGGTTGCTCGGAGCCCCATCCAACCTGGCCTTGAATGTTTCCAGGAAAAGGGCAACCACCAGCACCCTGGGCAACCTCTACCAGTGCTTTACAACCCTCAGTGCAAAACATTTCTTCTTGTATCTGGTCTGAATCTTTCCGCTCTTACCTTAAAGCCCTTCTCCCTTCTCCTATTACTACAGGCACTTGTCAAAAGTCCCTCTCTGCTCGCCTGGAGCCCCTTTAGGCACTTGAAAGGGGCTCTAAGGTTTCCCTGGAACCTTCTCTTCTCTGGACTGAACACTCTCAGCTCTCCCAGCCTGACTCCAGAGCAGAGAGTCTCCGACTGAAAGAGCTGCTGAGCCCTAAGCAGGTTGTCCAGAGACCTGTCAGGGCCCCCTAAACATGGAGCACTGGAGGAGGGAGGGATCCCCTGAGCACAGGGAGGTTGGGGAGTTCCTTGGGGAGTGGGAGGGAGGCACATGGCCATCAGCAGCACCTTGTATTGTACAAGGGTGACAGCCAGAGTGATGCTTTGTTCCTGGAGACTCACTTGGATTTTACAGTAGCTGCTGCCACCCTTCATCATGTTTTCCTGCCCCTGCCCCCCTCCCTCCTGTTTTTAATGATTTAATGACTGCATTTGGTAAAGGCACAATAGGAAGAAAAAAAAATTAATAGAGGCTCCTTCCTCTCCTCCTGAGGGGGGGCAATGGCACAGAGGCATCTGTGTGTGTGTTTAATGGGTTCAATTTCCTTTCCCTGGCATGGCTTGGTGGCTGACAAGGGAATGCAGCAAGATGGTGGTTACTGCTGCTATATTGAACAGGACTCCACGAACACTCACTTGGGTATAACGTGAGCCGTGCCCAGGCTTCTCTCTCCTCAGCATCTGTGCACGTGGCCAAGGGCAAGTGTTTCTTTGAGAAGGATCATCCCCCTTTCCTCTCCTCTCCCCCTCCAAAGTAGCCAAACTGACACAAAGGATGCTGGCGAGCTGGATATGCTGGAAAAGCAGAGCTCCTGGAATGTTCCTTGGAGGGCCATAAACGTGTGTCGAAGGAAATTAATTGAATGCTGTGTATCAAAGGAAATAACAATAACAATAATCATGCACATCCCTAGCAACTAGAGAGGGAAAAGATCTATGTGGTTCTTTCATCTCTTCTCTGCCAGGGAATGATTGTTCTCCTCCCTGGTTAATCCCACAGCCATCAGGCAGATATTTTGAAGAGGGGGGTGTTTTTTGAAGGGCAGGTAGGTGCTAACATCAAGAGAAAGGTCATGATCCTTTTGCAGGTTTTACAGGAGAAGCTGGAGGTCTCACTGTGGTGCCCATTATTAGAGCCAGCAGAACTGATGCAGAGTGGCCATGAGGGCCGGGGAGGAGGACATGGAGCTCCACCACCACGTGTGGGTAGCACAACATAGAATCCCAGAATGATTTGGGTTGGATTTAAAAGTCATCTAGTCCAAGACCCTGCCATGGGGCTTGGGGGCACCTTCTGCCAGACCAGGTGGATCCAACTGCAAGGTTGGAGTGGCTCTGCTGGCAAGGACTGAGGTCATGTGCTGACTCTCTACTTGGGGTGGCTTTGAGAGAAACATGATCATTTTTCTTAGAGAAACTTCAGGTCCCATATATATGTAGATTTTTGCCCATTGGTTGAGCTGCTGTCCTCAAATTTGTCTTCTCTGATCCAGCCACCCAGTTCATCCTGGGCTATGAAAAACAAAGATATTTCCCCAGCATCTAGGCAGGGATTGGCAGCCACACACGGTTCTCCTCTCCTTCCCTTGCAAGACACCTTCTTCACACAAGACCTCAGACAAGCCCTGAGCTGAAATATCTCTGCCATGTTCAGGAGCTGACAAGTGATCCTTCCACCCCTGGGGAGGGAGGATTGGGGAAAACTGATGTCCACTGTCACATAACAGGAAACTGTGGAACAAGTTTGGAAGAGCAGATTGGGGATGGGATTTGATCTATAGGATGATCTTCAAGGATATAACTGAGGGGCGGAAGGTGTCTGGCTGAACAAGTGCCTGTGAGTTAGATGGACTAAATCCAGCTCTTCCCTTGAAACCCCGACAGCTGCTTTGCCTCGCTGCACCTTCGTTCCCCATTTATAAAGAGCTGATGAGAATATGCTTCTGCCTTCTCTCACACTGAGGCTTCATTCATTAATACTTACAAAAGGTTTTGAGATCCTCAGATGCCCAGTGCAAGAGAAGTAATTATTTATTAACAGCCTCCGTGAAGGTGTGGGCAGCCATATTACCTCTCTCCTGGGTATTTAATTTAGGTGCTGAGCATTTATTGTGAGTCTGAGAAAGTAATTGCTGATCTGGGCTGCTGGAGGTGATTTTTTTTTTTTTTTTATTTTTGTACCTGAAAGAAATGCCTATAAATGCAGATCATATTTCTTACAACAGAGATAAAGAGTTGATACACCTCGGGACCAAGAGTCCTTGAGACTTCAACTGAGGCCGAGATGGGTCTTTGTTCAATTCCCTTTTGGAGGGCGCTCAGGGATGGTTGGGGTGATGGAGGCAGGAGTGCAGTGCTGCTCTCCCCATCGGGCATCCTTCAGGTGTGGGGGATGATTTGCTTTGAGCCGAGACGGGAATGGCCGAGCACAACCAAGTATCTCCTCACAAATTTCCCCTGGGCTGGCATTCGCCTTCCCCTGCCCTCCCTCCTGGGACAGACATCCCCCTGGCCAAAGCTCCCTGTCCCCTCCGCAGGTGTGAGGGGACACAGCTCACCTCTCCCCCTTCTCACAGGGGAGAGGCGGCACAACACGGGCCTTTTGCCATTAAGCATCTTCCGTCTCCTTTTCTTTTGTTAAAGCCAAATGGAACAATGTAATTAGCTTGTTACAATTAAAGTGACTCGACTGGATAAATTGTAATCACCCAGACTGAAGTTAGGCATCCCTGCAGGTCCCGGCCAGAGCAGCTGAGCTGCCTCATTTGCATAATTAAAATATACAAATGATAATGGATTTTGTACTCAATTTCCAGCGGCTGTAAATTCGAGAAACTATGAAATTAGAATAACTGAGATGGAACCCGCCTTGAGGTAATGAGGATGACAAGTTTTGACAGTAGGGGTGTTTATAACACTAGTTTCTCGCTGCAAAATAAATAAGTACAAAAAAGATTAGACAGTGATATTAGTTAATAGTTCCACGGACAGTGGGGAAAGGAGATAGACTGGTGATTACCTCTGCAAATTTACGCTGCCTTTTTGACAAGCTCACTCCTAACCTTAGGGGACACCTTTCTCCTGATTATGAGAAATTGAGAATGAATTAAATGCATAAAAAGGGTTGTCACAGATAGACAAACTAAAGGAAAAGAAATGAAATTAGTCTTGCCATTTTAGCTTGCCGCAGGAGGAGGGGGGAGAGGGAAGGGGAAAAGGCTGGGAGAGAGGTTTCAACGCTTCTGCAAGGAGGAAATGAAGAGACCAAGTGGTCCAGGATCAAGGTTGATTTCACAAAAAATGGAAAGTCCTTGGAATCCTAGGTGAAAAAGCAGAGGAAAATAAAAGGGGGTGTAGATAACGTCTTGGCCAGTGTAGCTCCATGTTCTGTCTGGCAATAAATTGTGGTTTTCCATGAATGGCTTTTTTTTTTTTTAATTTTAATTTCTCACCAAATATTTTCTGCCTCCATTTTTAACCTTCTAGATCTCCTGAGAACCCCTCAGAGATGCAAATCTGGGCTGAGCCAGGGGTGGGCAGGTTGCCTGCCATCTCTGACTTTTCTTCACAGGCACATCCAAAATCACTGCAGTTTTAGGAGTATACATGCAAACATAAGGTTATTCACAATTATTCTGCAAAGCCAATAAAAAATGACTGTTTCTGTTCTCCTCAACTTCTCCCCTTTGTCCTAAAGATTTAATTAACAATCGAATGTTGTTACTAATGGTTTTTTGCAACTTTTATCTCTCACTCAGTAGGACATTGAAGAGCATAAGGAGACCTGTACCTGGTAAGACCAAGTGTTGAGGAGCAGATGACCCTGGAAGGGAAATGAAAATAGGGAGCAGAGGGCTGGACCTTCTGGTGGCCAGGATTTGCCTGCTTCCAACTCCTGTAAACCAACCTTGGGATATGCTGGTTTTGCATTTTTCTGCCTGTTTTTGCTCTGATGGGAACTGCAGTGGTCAGCTCAGGTGGAAATCCCAATCTGGTAGGTTTTCCTAGGGATGAAAAACCCAACATTTCCTTGGTCTGGAATGAGGAAATCAATGAAGAGCTGGTTGAAGGAAAGCTGGCACAGTGCTGGTGCTGTTTTCCTAGTCCCCACATGGAGGTGAGGATGGGACCATGGATGGGTAGGAGCACTGAGGAGCAAACCTGCCTTGCAGATGGGTTTGGAAAGGGGTGATGACAGCTCCACTAACCATCCTCCTTCTCCAGATCCCTAGGAGCTGAAGACATGGACCCCCATGCTCAGAAGCATTTAAATCCTCTATATTGCAAGAAAATTCTAATGACTGCATTGACAGCCTGTAAAGAAGGTGGAAAAACATGGAGGAAGGCAAGAGAGAGGGAAAGGGGGTATAAACAGGGAAGAGAGGAAGCAGAAAGGTAAAGAGAAGAGCTAAGAAGGGAAGACCCATAAAGCAGAGGGTGCAGAGGTGCTGAGAGAGATGGGCTGAGGCTGGAGGGCTGCAGGGATCCAGAGGGTTCCATCCCCACCCACAAGTAGCAGCAGGAGCTCTTTCTCACCCTACCTGGGAATATTTTTGCAGCAACTGCGTGTTCCTCTCTACTTGCCCATAGCCATGGGTCAAAACAGTCCGGTGCTCTGTATTTATCCTTTTAAATGTTACCTGAATAAATCCTGCACTCCTCCAAAGGGTGCTGCTTGTTTTCAGGCACACTGGGCACAGCTTCCTCTCCTCTCTCCCCCCTTTTCCTAGCCTCCAGTGTGTTTTCAGCTCAGGTACAGCCGTCATTTACGTTTTATAGTTTGCTTTACAGCATCTTGTTATGGCGTTATCTGTTAAAGAATGTATTTTTAATGTGTTTTATAGCATGCTTTATAAATAAGTTATTAAAGAATGTACCTGCAGCTAGTGATCACTTAATAAATATTAATAAAGCAATTCCAGATGAGGCCATCATTAAGAGTGTTGCAGAACACCCGCTCCAGTTACCTAGAAAGTGTTTCTGTGCCGGTTACCAAAAAGTTCAAGAGGGCTGCGATGGGAAGGGCTGGGAAGCAGAGGGGGGAAAGAACATGTTACCCAGAGAATCCGTGGATGCCCAGTCCCTGGAAGTGTTCAAGGCCAGGCTGGACAGGGCTTGGAGCAACCTGGTCTAGTGGAAGGTGGGTTGGAACGAGATGATGTTTAAAGTCCCTTCTGACCCAAACTATTCTGTGATTCCAAGTTCCTATGAAGGACACAGTTTTGCAGTCTTTTTGCCCTTGAACTCCAGTCTAAGGTGGGGTTTTTTGTTTTTGTTTTTGGTTTTGGTTTGGTTGTTTTTTTTTTTTTCCTAATGAAATACCAATAGCAGGTGGGGATGGTAAAAAAAGGAAGAGGGGACTCTTAGTTTTGTGTCAGTTCTGAGTGAGGACCTCAAAGGTGGCTTCACAGGAAGGCGGGGTTTATCTCACTTCACTGGCTTTTCCTCTCCTACCTAAAATGTTATCTTAGCCCTGAGAAATGTGGGATTTTAGTCAATCTGTATTTCCATTTCCATATGAATGAATCTGTACTTTTTGATGTTTCCATTTTGGATCTGGAGCAGCCAAACCACCTGCAGCCCCACAGTAAATACAGTCATTGCTCTCCATTTTGTAAATATATTTTGGTTCTAGCTAAGGAAGGCTTAAAAGCATCCATGGATGGGAGACTTAATGAAAGACATTGTCCTTTTCTGTGGAAAAAAATACTCAAATCCAGTCAATTTATGTGCTCATTTAATGTATAATAATGATTTTTTTGTGGTCAGCAACTGGATTAGTCACACCACCAGGAGGACACCCAGGGGAGGTTTAGTTTGGATATTAGGCAAAATGTCTTCACCAATAGGGTTGTCCAGTCTTGGCACAGGCTTCCCAGGGCAGAGTCCCCATACTTGAAGGGGTTTAAAAGCCACATGGATGTGATATCTGGGAATACGGGTTAGGAATGGCTTTGACTGTGCTGGGGAATGGTTGGACTTTGAGGTCTTTTCCATTCTAAGTGATTCCATGGTTCTATGAATCCTGGGACATTTGGAACACTCTTCAGAATTCCCTATCCATACACCTGGAGCAGCAAACCTCTGACAAATATCTCTGCCAGACCTTATATCTACCATGTCTGTTTTACATGTGGTGCCAGAGTTAATGATGACCATTGTGGGTACATTTGTGTCTCCATCAACATCCATCTTCTTTTCAAATCATGTGCGAGGTTCCTCCCACCCACCTTTCCCTGTCCTACTCCATGACTCAGAGCAGTGTTTCCAGCACATCACACATGCTCTGAAAGGGGAGAAAGTGCTTCATAAAGGAAAAGGTAACAAAGACGACTTCCTCCTTCCACCTCCCCTTCTTTGCTCTCATGATGGGCCAGATATTCCTCTCCCACAGCCCAGAAAGCAAAGGATGGGTTTGAAAGTTCCCTTTTCTCCCTGCAGCTCCCATAATTGCCTTTGACACTGTTTATCATCTGTGATAATACAGCTGTGCCCTGTTACCTCCAGCTGCCCTAATTCGTGTTATCAGTCTGGCACCAGGGAGAGGGAGGTGAGAGGAACAGAGGAGAGGTGAAGCCATTACAGAGCTGACAGGGCAGTGAGAATGGAGCGTGGTGATGGACTAGCCATCACTTGACCTGAATGCAAACATACATCCTATTGGATTGACCTTTCCCTGAGAGTAATGGATCTCCTTGTGCATCATTTTTGCTACATTGCTGGCCATTCCAAGGAGATAGTTTCTGGTAATTAAGATAGATCCCTCATATAATCCACCCACAGCGACAATCAATAGGCGCCTCCAGAGGGATATTTCCAGATTATTGCTATGTCAGCGCAACTTTTGGAAGCTTTGTAGATCTAATCGTGAGAAGCAGTGTCAGGAAAGCAGAGCAGGGGTGACTTCTGGGGAAGAAAGGTGTCTGCAGGAGCCACGCAGGTGTTTGTAGGTACATACGGGTGACTGTGCCCTCTCTTGTTTGGGATGAGAAGCATGCAAGAGTTGTAAACCCTGTAATGAAATGTCATTGAAGAAACTCTGCAGTCCTGCATGATCACAAACTTATTACAGCAACAAAACAGGTTCTTATATTCAGGATGGAATGATTGAGCCCAGGTGTGCCCAGGGGGGCAAGAGGCCAATGGCCCCGGGGCTGTCCCAGCTGTGGTGTGGCAGCAGGGCCAGGGCAGTGCCCTCCCTGTGCTGGCACTGCTGAGGCACCTCCAGTGCTGGGGCAGTTCTGGGCCCTCAGACAAGAGAGACATTGAGGGGCTGGAGCGTGTGCAGGGAAGGGAACGGAGCTGGGGAAGGGTCTGGAGCAGCAGGAGCATCTGAGGGAGCTGGGGGGGCTCATCCTGGAGAAAAGGAGGCTCAGGGGGGACCTTCTGGCTCTGCAACTCCCTGACAGGAGCGGGGAGCCAGGGGGGAATTCGAGCTCTGCTCCCAGGGAACAAGGGATAGGATGAGAGGAAACAGCCTCAAGTTGTGTCAGGGGAAGTTCAGGTTGGTCATCAGGAAGAATTTCTTCCTGGAAAGGGTGATCAGGCATTGGAAGGGGCTGCCCAGCCAGGTTTGGAGTCCCCATCCCTGCAGGTGTCCAAGGAACAACTGGACATGGCACTCAGTGCTCTGGGCTGGGCAACGAAGTGGGAATCAGGAATAAGTTGGACTGGGTGACCTGGAGGTCTTTTCCAACCTAAATGATTCCATGATTCTACAAATCAAACTCTTTCTCTTACTCTGTGCAGAAGGTACTTTCTTACTCATGGTTGCTCCTTCTTATGTGGTTTTTGAGTAGCTATAAAGCAGCGAACAAAGGCCTCCACCACTGTATACAGGTACAAAGCTACAGGTACAAGGTACAGACACTTGCAAAGGTGAACTAAGCGAAGAGTTTTCTTCATTTGCCAGGTGAGCATGTTTGATGAAGATGGCCTTCCAGGAGGAGACATGCAGAGGACACAAGGGCCTCTTTCTGCTCTTGATTCAGCCACTTTTCTAGTTGTCAGCCAAAGCTGATACCACAGTGTCTTCAAAATCCAAACATGGGTCTAGGAATGAAACTCCTGCATGGTACAGCTGTGTATAGCAAGTTATCCGGTTTATGCTGCCCCCTTTAGTGGCACAAAATCTATCAGTGGGCTGAGGAAATTCAGAATTTTTCTTCAATTCCCTGGCACTTGAACCAGGTAAGTGAGGATACTCCCTTTGACTGCAAGTCTATTATGATTTAAGAGAAGACCTGGGATCCAGGGAGTCTCTGCATTGGATCTTTGCATTATCCACCAATTCTTGACATTCTTAAGAATGTTCTTTTGCTTCTTTTTGACTCAGTTTGAGCAGGTCTGACCATATAATGCATATTCATACCCCACCGTGGAGTCTGGAAGAGAAATGCTAATTCTAAAGAAACACTCTGAGATCCCAATATATCAGAGATGGCAATATACAGCATATTTTATGATTCTCAGTCTGTGAATCTGTAAAATCGAGAGTAAAAGACATGTTTTTGAATAGCTGGGTCTGCCCCAGCATGTGTTTTGGGGTTCAGTAACCCATCTAATTAGGGAGACACATCAGCAGCATTGGTATTTTGGAGCTCCAGAGTGAGGGTTGGCTTTGCAGCTCTTGAATTGTGTGGTAAAACCAGTCCCGATAACAAGAGGCCCTGAAATGGGTTCCTTTGGTTGTATTGATCTCAGAAATGCAGCCAAACACGAGTTGGGATATGTGCTGTAAAAATGTCAAGGGAAAATTATTTCAAGGTCTGAATATATATGAAGTTAATAACTTGGCTCTTCCCATTTCCCTTTTTAGCTTTTATTCTGGATCGGTGACCTGATTTTCCAGAAAGGGATATTTGGTGGGTCAGTGGTAGGGAGGGATGCAGATGATTCCCTGTAAGCTTCAGGCACCATTTTTTTGTAACCAGAACCTGATCTTCTTGCTCAGTCCTCTGAGGGCTTTTGGGCTGACAGGAAACCTCCAGAGTGTGACTTTTTTTTTCCTTACTGAGCATTTTACATTTACTTATGTGCGTTTTTCATCTGAGTCATCTTCTAATTTGTCTTTGTTCTGGAAACAGCATCTCTGGATGTTCTGGTGAAAGGGAAATGTAGGAAAACCCTCTTTCAAGGAAAAAATCTCTTATGAAGGTCCCTGACCTTTGAATTACATTTCAAACATTGAGACACAGAGATAGTCTCTCGTCTCCGGATTTTGTTGTTAATGTTTATATGAATTTGTGGAACATTTCTGCTCTCTGTCCCTCCTAATCTTTTAAATCAGCTTTACATACCTTCTATGCCCACTTTGATCTTCACGGCTTTTCATGTTGGTTTTTTTTTTCATTATAGCTTTCCATTTCATGTTAGCACATAAAGAAAAATGCATTTTATTGGAATAGCTATGTCACAGCAAAGATTATTTTTCTCCCTGTGGATGAAACCAGATAGTGTTGTGCCATGTGGCTCACGTTATAACAATCTCACTCTGGCTGTACGGCCAAAACCTAATCGAAGTATTTTGAGAGGAAATTCTTATTATTTAAATGCAGTTTCACCCACGATACATTTTAGAGCCATAAAAGAACATTAACTGGTTCTTATTTTATTTGTTTCATAATACTAAAGGTTTATATGAATTGATAAAGCTCTTAAAAAGTCAATTATATTTGTACCTCTCCACACTACTGTGTGTAAAATTTGTAAACAGAAATAAAAAGAGATCTGTGCACCACTCAGTGAATGTAATACCCTTATTAAAAGGTATAGGTGACTTTCTGATTGGACTTAAAAGAGAAAAATCATCTGACGGATGATTTCTGTTAGCACAAATCAGCACTGTCCCTTGGGGGGTACAGAGGCAAACACCACAGACCAAAAAGGCAAGACATTAAATATGGACAAATCTTGGTCTTGCTTTTGGGTGCGGTTATGTAATACCAAAACATAGCTACTTTGGAGAAAGCATGTGACCGAAGTTTTTATTGAGCAACTTGAGTTTTTAAGACTTCAAAATTTCCTAATTTTTTTTTTTTTACCTCTTCATAATTCCCTAAGAATCATAGAATCATGGAATGGCTTGGGTTGGAAGGGATCTTAAAGATAATCCTGTTCTAAGCTCCTGTCAAGGGCAGGGACACCTCCCACTATCCCAGGTTGCTCCCAGCCCCGTCCAACCTGGCCTTGGACACTTCCAGGGATCCAAGGGCAGCCACAGCTCCTCTGGGCATCCCATGCCAGGGCCTCACCACCCTCACAGGCAGGAATTTCTTCCCAATATTCCACCTAACCCTGCCCTCTGGCAGTGGGAAGCCATTCCCCCTTGTCCTGTCACTCCAGGCCCTGGTAAATAGTCTCTTCATCTTTCCTGTAGGCTCACTTCGGGTGCTGGAAGGCCACAATTAGGTGACCCCAAAGCTTCTCTTCTCCAGGCTGAACAATCCCAGCTCTCTCAGCCTTTCCTCATAGCAGCCTTTCCTCATAGCTCCAGCCCCCTGATCATCTTGGTGTCCCTGTGAGAAACTGCTGCCAACTCACCTGGCTGTAGGATTAGTAGCTCCCCACTAATTCATGGTTCAATTCACGTTACAAAGTCATTGACTTGCCATCCCGGGCTATTGCCAGCAGGTACCAGCCCATCAGATCAACCACTGGCTGCACATAAGGACTGGCTTTGGAAAAAAATCCCCAAAATCTTCTGTGACTCGCCTAATCTGATCTTGAAAATAATTCCTAGTAAATAAAAGATCATGGATATCTTAAGATCCTGAGAAACAATCGTTTTGTGTGTGTGTGTTTGTGTGTGATTGTGGATTAGTATCTTTCTGAGCTCCAGTGAAAGGGGCCATTATAAAAATGAGGTTGGCTGAGATGATTAAATGTTATTTACAGAAAGGACATGAGTCTGATTAAATCACAAGGAGGGGGGTCTCTTTTATGGTGACAGGAAAAATACACATCATTCAGCAGAGGTGCTTGTTTCATTTCAGTAATTAGGGACTAAAGTAACTTGGACAGTCTGTCAGCTTTGATATGGTGGAATTAACTAGTGGATCATGTAAATAAAAGCTGTGTGATTAGATCAAAAATTAAAGACCCATAATTTTCTCTGTTAAATTGCCAAGTACTGTTGAGGTCTGTTGAAATGATCACACCAAGCACACCCCTCCAAGATCAATTACTTATACGGCTACATTTTTCAAACTTACTTTAATAGCTTCCCTCAACCAAATTTTGGGATACTCTGGCTAGACAGCTCCACAAAAAGACCTGATGGTAGCAGGGCTCAGCATCTGAGGTTTCTATTAACTGCTCTTTTCAAAACCAGGCCCTAAAAATTTCTGCTATAAATATTTTTTTTTTTACCTAGTCTTGGTTCCAAGTTTATTTTATTAGTGTAGGCAAGACAGAAAGAGATTTTAGTGCTTTTCCAATAAACTCCTTGGCATGACAGAGGTATAAAACACAGCTATCCCATACTCTGTGTATCCTGCCCAAGGTTTGGGCTACACTTGAATCATATTGAAATGTGGAACAGCATAAGAGGGATTGGAAACCCTTGTCAAGCACCTTAGTGAGGGCAAGTATTAGAAAAATTATGGGAGCTACAGAGAGAGGAGGAAACTTTAAATTGCTAAGCATTCACAGAATCGTGGAATACTTTGAGTTGGAAGGTACCTTTCAAAGGTCATCTATTAAACACCTGCTTCTTCCAGGGTAACTTCCACCTGGGGGACACCTGGCTGGTTTTGGATGCCTCAGGTCTGAACCACTGTTGGGCTGTGGAGAGAAACGAGCAATCTGTTTCATCCTTGCACAGATGCTAAGAACAGGTCGGACAAATTGCACCCAAAGAGGACACATTTCTCCTGCCCAGCCAGAAGGTCAAGGAGCTCCCTTCACCCCCAGGCACGTGTATGGCCTGGTGAGCTGGATATTCTGCAGCAGTAGCCTTTGAAACCCACTGGGCCTCTCCCACTGACAGCTGTGATTTTGCCACTTCTCTTAGTCTTCTGCTCTGGGCAACTACAGCTTTGTCTCTGCTTGCAGCCAGCACCAGCATCATCAGCCCAAGACATGCCTTTCCAGAAGTGTGATCTAGACAGAAACCAATAAATTGGTTTCTGCAGTTTACACAGCCTGAGGTGTGTAGGATGCAGCTCCAGGATTATTCTGGCCCTTGGAAAAGATAGAAAAACCAACCTGATGGCTGGCATCTCTTTCTCTGGGAGGTCTGTTGGGATACTGCCTTTGGCTCTTTCCAAAGGGACAAAGTAATTTCCAAAGCTTTTCCAGTGGTTTTGTATTTACACTCCCCACATTAAAACAGTCGCCTGGTTGCACTTAGTTTTGGGCAGGCTCTCAATGTCTGTTTAATCAATACCTGAAGTGTTGTATTTGTCTGCATTCTGCTTCCAGAGCCAACATGGATACTGGCACTGGGGAAAGGCAAGGCAGGTGTGTGCCTGTCTATCATCAGGGGGTTCATACCAGCTACTTTTTATCTTGCTTTTTTCCCTTTTGTGGCACATAAAAGAATTTTGAATAAGTTGATGAGGTTTAGTGGTCTCCTGTGACGCAGTGAGGTACTTTTTCAAACCCATAAAAGAATAGGATTAAAACCAGCACTCTAGCAATGCCATTCCTAGCAATGGCACAAGTTCTTTGCTTTCCAGGACTCTTTTGTTATTTTTTATTTATTATACATACTGTAGTTGCATCTAAAAGTGCCATTTGGAGACCACTGCACAAAATGCTGAGCATGAGTACATATCAAAATAACAATTCTTTTTTTTTTTTTTTTTTGGCAAAAAAACCTTAAAGACTTTTTTCCACTTACAAATTTCATTGTTGTTTCCACTAGGCTTTCCAGTAGGGTACGGCATTGGCTCAAAATGCCTTTTGCTGTGTGCAAATTGCCACTTTTATTCCTTGTTCACATGAAGGGACTGCTCCTGCCCTCCTGCCTCTCTGGGAGTGGGGAGTCGCAGGTGCTGTGGGGCCAGGGCAGCTCTCCCGTGCCAGAGGGGCAAAGCACACAGTGCCCTGCAGGAACTGCAGGCCTGCAGTCCTGCTGCATCCTCAGCACATCCCCCCAGAGAGGAGATGGGGTGAGATCCATCTGCCCTGCCTCCCCCAGGCTGTTGTTGACAGTGAGTAGCAGATATGAACAAATTTTTTTAAATTTTTTTCCTTCCAGTAAATAGATCCAAGGACCAGGCTGGGCTAGACTGATGCAGAAAGATGCCAAAGACAGTGAGAGTTCGGACAGGAAAAAGACGATGGTCAGGGTATACCCATTCTAAATTTACTCAGTGATCACATGCCAATTATACTTCCTCCTAGATGCACAGCTATTGATTAGGACCCTGACATCTTTGCTTTATTCTACTTGACCCATCAATAAAAACCCCTATAAGGACAACAAGCATGAAAGCATAGGAAGAAGTTAAGAAAAGTTCTTCCTGTATTCATACTGATGTCAAGCCATCTGCTCGTGTTCAGAGCCCACACAACCATATGGAAAATTGTTTTCTCATACCTGTGATTATTTTTTTTCCTATGAAAATGAAGGGTAAGGGAAAATTTTATATTTTATTGAGTGAAAAAATTGCTTTGCTTACTCCTGTTTGAGTATGACACAACCAGTGCTTCCAAAAGTCTGTAGTTAATGGCTGTGGTTGCATTTATTACACTCCGTACAAGACAGTTGAGACACACACTTGGTACCTGGCTTTCGGTTTTATTTTAGGTGAGAAGGTGCTGTCCTTGGCATTATGAACTAGGATGTGCACTTCCCTAAACTACAGAGCCCAACTATTTCCAGGATTACCAAGTCCAACCATTCCCCAGTACTGCCAAGGCCACCACTAACCCACGTCCCCAAGTGCCACATCCACATAACTCTTAAATCCCTCCAGGGATGGGGACTCCACCACTGCCCAGGCCAGCCTGTGCCAGGGCTGCACAACCCTTTCCATCCTGGAATTTTTCCAATATCCAGTCTAAACCCCTGCTAGTGCAACTTGAGGCTGTTTCCTTTTATCCTATCCCTTGTTCCCTTGCAGCAGAGCCCGATACCCCCCTGGCTCCCCCCTCCTGTCAGGGAGTTGCAGAGCCAGAAGGTCCCCCCTCAGCCTCCTTTTCTCCAGGATGAGCCCCCCCAGCTCCCTCAGCCGCTCCTGCTGCTCCAGACCCTTCCCCAGCTCCGTTCCCTTCCCTGCACACGCTCCAACCCCTCAATGTCTCTCCTGTCTGAGGGCCCAGAACTGCCCCAGCACTGGAGGTGCCTCAGCAGTGCCAGCACAGGGAGGGCACTGCCCTGGCCCTGCTGCCACACCACGGCTGGGACAGCCCCGGGGCCATTGGCCTCTTGCCCATCTGGGCACACCTGGGCTCATGTCCAGCAGCTCCCACCAGCACCCACAGGACCTTTCCTGCAGGGCAGTTCCCACCACTCAGCCCCCAGCCTGGAGCACTGCCTGGGATTGTTGTGGCCATGCGAAGTTAACTTAGATTTCTACTTTCAGGTCTGGCTCTGGCCCCCATGGGCTTGCTGTAGCTATTTACTTCACCTTAAAATTGCCACTTAATCTCTGTGCTGTTGTTTCCCCACTGGTGAGATGAGATCAGGACCAGCGATCTGTTAATGTTTCTAACGAAAGGGAGGAAAGCGCTGAGTGTAATTTTAATAAATAGCAGTGTGAAAGTTTTCTCTGCTCCACTGCTCTCTCTCGCAGATGATATAAAACACTCAAACTATCTGCTCTCCTTCTAACGCTCCCTTCACTCCAGTGGAGTTAATTTGATTTAATGCATTTACCACCCCGGCAGTTACATTTTAAGTGGCGGCGCTTTCTGTTGCAAAAGATAACCTTTTAACGACGTTTCCCCCAAAGTGCGGGTGGCTGCAGCTCCCTTGGCACCTCCCTTTCTCCCCCGGGAAAAGCAAGGCCAGACCCTGCCTCAGTTGAACTGAACCCCGTGGCTTTAACAAGCCTTGATGACAGAAGGTGCGCATCCCACCAGATCACGTTTTTCCTGCCACAGGGGCTTTAGGTTTGAATCCCACGGCCAGATTTGCAGCCCAGGGTCTTGGTAAAGGGGGTGCTGTCTGCCAGAGGACGTTTTGCTGTGTTAGCAGGCTCTGTGCTGTGCCAGTTGGGCTTTTCTCCTCCTGCTGCAGTTACAGTTGGCACCATTAAACTCTCGGTGTTCACTGCCTGGGGATGTGCAATTATTGTGGAGCCTTCTCCTAGTTACAGTAGGAGACACTGCGCTACTGCGGTGACTACGGAGTGACAAATGAGGTTTTAATGACACCTACTCTACCTGGAGTTATCTGTAAACTACAATTAAGGAAGTAGCTGCTCAAGGAATTAAAGATCAGAGAAAAATGACATGCCTTTACGGTGACTTACGGGGAGATCTGTGAATTCGTGATAGTTTTCCGTGGAACAGGTTGAAAGATGCAACAGAATACAATAACTTTAAATGATGTTTTCTCCATCATCACTGCAATATGCCAGCAATGCTGTTAGTGCTTATCAGGCAGCTCACTGCTGGTGCAAATCTGCAGGGGCTCTTCTGGAGTCAGTGGTCTAGAGAAGACTTGACTGACCCATAACTGTGGATTTTGAAGGGCTGGTGTGAATTTTGGTGGATTGGTTAATTTGAATGTCTCTGCCACCAGGGCCTGAATTTGTAGGCTTGTCAGGCATTTGCAAGGGACTCTGAAATGCAACATGGTCAGGCTAAAGGAGCAAGACCGAGTTACCCAGTTGATCAGAAGGAAATACAAAGTGGCTGGGGCAACCTGGAAGTTGGTTTAGGGGTTCCAAAACTGGGAGGTGCCCAATGCATCTTGCAGAGTGGCCCTGAATCAGGTATTCATCCTATCCTTGTGATGATGGTGTCCACACTTCCCTTGCAAACATGTCCGTGTGGAGGAATGGTCCCACTGTTTTGCAAGGGAATAAAAGAGCAAATGAAGAGGAAATCAGATGAAAAATCATAGAATCATTAAGGTTGGGAAAGGCCTGTGAGATCATCAAGTCCAACCTTTAGACCATCAGGTTGAAGCCCTAATATAAAATATACAAAACATACAATTTACTGAGTCTGTCTTCAATCAAATCTTCTGCTGGAGTCACAGCTGGGACTAAACAAACTCCCTAGGATTTCACCCTACAAAAGCATCCAGCTGTGGATGAGCTTTCAAAAATATTGACCGTCTCTGAGGTGATTTTATCATGGGAATCACTCCGACAGCAAATCTTCAGAGATGACCCAGGAAAGAGTTGCCAAGTCTTAAAAATAGAATTACACTAAGCAATGCCTTTTTACTTAGTCATCTTTCCTTTTCTGTGGTATTTTATTATTGCTATTCCAATGTGCTGGTTATTGAGTATATGATTATTCTTTCAAATGAGTTTGGACAGCGTCTATAGCTTTGTAGCAATTAAGAGGCCACAGACTTTAGCAGCTGAGGAGAAATGGAGCAAGCTTTAATAGCTTTATTTATCTTTAGCTTCTGCAGAGATGTTTAGACTTCCTCAATGGTGGGCAGTTTTCTATCAATAAAAGGATGCTGGAACTTATTTCTTGTAAATGCAAGCAGGTCATTATCAATGGCATGGGGAGCCTTGCACAGCGCTCGAGAGAGACACTTTCTGTCTTAACTCTGTCATCAATTACAAGTCTGCCAATGAATCTTGGAAAATGTGAACAAAAGCATTTTATGACCTGCCTCGGTAAAAGTCTGGCAGGCTGTGATGCTTCCTTGCTGCTGTTAATTGTCTTCCTCACAGTGCCTGCTGCCAGCTTTTAATGCCCTATGCCTACATTTACCTGAGAGCAATGGAGTGGAGTCTTGCCAGGTAAGTCAGGTAGCTGGTGCTCTTAAAGTAGCTCTTCTCAGTTAGTTTTATAATCTTCTAATTAATTAAATTAGCTCTCAGGTGTATGGTGTGATTCTTGGGGCTGTCCTGCGCAGGGCCAGAAGCTGGACTTTGATGGTCCTTGCTGGTTCCTTCCAGCTCAGGCTATTCTGTGATTCTTGCTTTATCTGTTGTGAACAGATATTTTACACATAACCCAAGCTACATGTTAAGAGCCCTTCATCTGTGCTAATTACTCGTGCAGGTTTGGGAAGGGATGAGGGGTGACTACTGTTCTCAGCATCCCAACTTTTCTTCCTCTTTTAAATGATGAGATATCAGCCCTTTGGTGCAATCATACAGTTCATCATCTTCATCATCCTGCTGCTGTCTGTAGATTTTGTGCCTGCCTCTGGCACCTGTGTCTGAAAGGTTGGTTGCAATCCGATGGACAAACAGAAAATAAAGCCTCTGTTTATTTTGAGGAACACATGTTATTGACTGATGCTCAAACATTGTGATTAACTTGTCACTAAAAGCTGAAATTTTATAGGAAGAATGTGAACTGGTCCATTACGGGGAATCTGCATCCAGCTCTATTTCATTAGCTCCTTTCCTCGTCAGGTGATTAAGAATCTTATTTTCCTGGTCACCTCTGATCTATGGTGTTCTTAGCACTGCACACTTTGTGTCGTGAGTTCTTGCTCAGTGTTTATTTATGGCAGTTCCCACTGGAGCTGTCAAGCAGCCTCACTCCAACAGCCCACAGAAATCAAATCCACACTGAGCACTGTTTGAGTTCAAACTTAAACACCATCAGAGAATTCTGTTGTACAATTTTTATTGTACTTCATTGAGTGGGTCCAAGAAATTTCAGCGTCCTCAGGTGTTTTCTGTCCCATGACAGCATACCAAAGAAATCAGAATAGCACTGAATAATGGTGCACAACGAGGGAGCTTTTCCAGTCCTGCCAACTGACTCAAGGCCTGATTCCTGACAAGTCTGTTGAATTGCACGAAATGCAATAATTTCTTGCATGAAACGAGGCACTTCTGTCTTGCTCTTTTAATGCAAGGGGACTTAAGAAACTTATTCCTTAGTTTGTATCCTGAGGATTTATAACTCATGCTAAAACAAAGTCCTCCAACACTTGTGGTTCAACTGGCACTGGTAAACCTGTGCATTAATGACAGATACTTGAGTGACTACGGGTGCAAATGATGTTTAGGGATCTATTCAAAGTGTCATTTTCCTTTGCTGAGCTGTTATTTTTCAGTTATACTTTTGCTTTTTAGAAATAATGGAGTTCTTACTGCTCTCAAATTCTGTCTAAATGCCCTTTTCTTCAGTGCAAACCCAGGGGCACTTAATGCATTGTCTATATATCTATTTACACATATATATTAATAAATTAGTAATATAAATATGTCTATATGCATGTTTGGGAGTGTAAAATCAGCATTTTGAGAAAAGAAAAATCTTCTGCTGGGCATTTTTGGTCTAGATTAAACACACCCCTGTGTTGCAAGGACAGAGATGGGGAGCTAAAGTTCAGCTTGAAGTTGTCAAGCCCGTCTGGCAAGATGCAAACCCAAATTTCTCACCTGATTGCTCCTTACTGCCTACAGGGTAAATGCTCCAAATGATGCACAGGAGGTGTGTGGACAAAACCTATTAATAAGTAATTGGTTTTGTACCCATGCCTCCTGCACACTTTTTTTTGAAAATTCCCTTCTCTTTCTTGCCTCCAAGAGTCATTCACGGGAGTCTATAGAAAATCAGACTGAAGAGTAAATGCAGGGTAGGAAGCAGTGCTTAAGGGAAGAGCTCTCAGCTGTATTCCCCTCCATCTGAGGTTATGAAGGCAGACAGAATATTTCCTCGCACTGAAGGACATTTTTGTTGAATGCATATTCCACATCACGTAGCATTTTCCTTATCATCGCACAGTAACAGTCCCTAGGAAGAGCAATGTGGCCCTGAGGCCTCATAATATCATCCTTTATTAGAAATAAGAACAAAGAATGCAATTAAAATACAAATATTTCGCATCCCAGAGGTCTAGATGCCGTTTGGCAGTTCCCAGGTGGTTCTGCCTTCGAAGAAACATCACGGATGTGGATGCTCACGAGGGGAGGCACCGCTGCAGTGGGAATGGGAATGTGGCTAAAGAGGCACGGATATGCTGGTGGGGAAAAAAAAGGAGGAAACCTTTTAAGGACATTTTCTCTAGACAGTCAGAGATGTCCTGAAGGCAGTGCCTGAAGCCCCAGGTGCTGGGGATTTTTAGATTTTGCGTTGATCTGGGCAGACAGGGGATAGATTATCTTGAAGGTCACAGCCTTTCCCTGTGTGTCTCTGCTCTTTGTGCTGCAACCTTGCTAGAGAAGAGAGTCTGAAGCTCCTGGATAGCCAGACACTGTCCTCAGCTGTGATTTTACAGTACTGAATAACTTCCCTTTGATTTGAAAATTCCTTCTGGTGTAGCTTAAGGATAACCATTTACTACTAGCTTTGCTTTTAAAGAAAACTCGTTCTTAAGTTCATAAGAAAAAAAACAACCCTAACCCCAGATCGTCTGAGTTGTGCTTTGCCAAAAAGAAATGGACAAAGTACCAATTGAATTCTGGTTTTTTGCAACTCCAAGAAATCGGTAATATCATTGTATGAAGTGTTATTGATAAATCATGTTGCCTGGCAATGTTGCATGTACTATTTTTTAAAAGTTCCTCCATATCAGCTGACTTCTGCCCCACAGAGTATTCAAACCCAGGTGAACAGCAGTTTTTCACTCAGATCTCTTTAAAGTACTGGTTAAAGAGGCTCCAGTGCCCAAAGAAATCAGGTGCATTTCTGGAGATTGCTGTCCCAACAGATCCCCAGTGTATTTGTCAATGTCAGTCCACAGGGGAGGAAGACTCACCTTGGACACATCTACTGCTGCACTCTACAATAAGAAGATTCTGATTTTGCCTGGCATATGTGACAAACTTCACCCAAGCTTCCTGTTGGGAAAGAAAGGGAGGATTTGTGTGCTTTCCCTTCTCAGAGCTTGGTGCTATGAATGCATCCTGGCCCAGGATCTCCCTGTGTTGTTCATCCACCACTGCAAACCTGGGGTTGCTCCTGCCTGTGGCTTCGTGTTCCCATAAAATTCGAGATTTATCATCCCTTGACAATCGATTGGCCATTCCTGAATCAATACTTACCACTTGGGTCAATTAATCTTGATATTCACTTTAAGAGTAGTCAGTATCTACTTATTGATTTTAAGAATAATGAAAAGTAAGTACATGGGACCCAATCCCTGGGCTCCTGACAGGGGCAAAACCTCCCAACACAGTTAGGCTTTGGCAGACATTGGAGCCAACTCCCTGAGGGCTACAATTCCCATTTTGCTTTTTCAGTTCTTGACTCTTTGTCCCTTCCAAAAGGTGTCAGTCACTCAGAGATGTGAGGTGCTTCTGAGACATTTCCAAGGCATGCAAGGAATGGTTGAACAGCGGCACACTGAGATAGCACCTTCAGAGCTCTTGTGAGCTTTCTTTGACACCAGTCACAGGAGATATTCTCAGAACAAAAGATTAAAGAATGTCATTGCCAAACTAGGTTTTGGTGCTTTATGGTTCAGACCTCCCAACATTTCTGCTTGGAGCAATCCAAGAGCCAGAGTGAACTCATAGGTGGTGCCTAACTACAAAATTGAATCAAACAACTCAAAAATAAATCTGTTTTAACATTTTTTAAGTGGTTCTTGATCGCCTGTGAGAATTAAACCTGAAAAAGCTCAAAGAACCACAAAATCTGGGCCTCTATTATTAATTGATGTATTTGCAGCAGAGCATTGCATACAATTTTACGCATGAAATGTAAGAGTGTATTTCTTTGACTTGAAAACAAAACAATGATGTATCAGTAAATTCTTCCATGACTACAAATTTATATCCTGGAAAGTGTTCGTGACACGTGTAGCTATTTGTATTCTCTGTAGTATTATTTCTGTATCTTTAGAATGCTCTGAGAATAACAAACGAGCTGCCAGTTTAGAGTGACAATATGTTCAATAAGATGGAAATGGGCTATCTAATATTTGCAAAAATAAAATAAAGAATTACTCCCTGGAGGTAATTTTTAATTTTTAGAGTTTTGTGTAAAATAATGCAGCAGACCAAACCATCATTGTAACCAAAATGCATCTTTCTTCAATTAGTTGTCAGAATGAGATTTTTATTCTTACAGAGTGAAAAGCATTTTCTTTCTTTCTTTCTTTTTCTTTCTCTTTCTTTCTTTCTTTCCCTCCCTCCCTCCCTTCCTTTCTTTTTCTTTCTTTCTCTTTTTCCTTCTTCTTCCCTTTTTCTTCCTTCCTTCCTTCCCTCCTTCCCTTCCTTCCTTTCTCCCTTTCTCTCTCTCTTGCTTTCTCTCTCTTTCTCTCTTTCTCCCCCTCTTCCCCTCTCCTTCTCTCCCCCCTCCCTCTCCCCCTTTCACCTTCCCTTCCCTTCCCAAACCTTCCCTTCCCAAACCTTCCCTT
>NW_020884918.1:5697407-5697759 GCF_003945725.1 Corapipo altera
CTTCCCTTCCCTTCCCAAACCTTCCCTTCCCAAACCTTCCCTTCCCCTTCCCTTCCCAAACCTTCCCTTCCCAAAGCTTCCCAAACCTTCCCTTCCCCTTCCCCTTCCCCTCCCCTTTCCCCTTCCCTTTCCCCTTCCCCTCCCCCTCCCCCTTCCCCTCCCCCTCCCCCTTCCCCTTCCCCTTCCCCTTTCCCTTCCCCTTCCCCTCCCCTTTTCCCTTTCCCTTCCCCTCCCCCTTCCCCTTCCCCTTCCCCTTCCCCTTCCCCTTCCCCTTCCCCTTCCCCTTCCCCTTCCCCTTCCCCTTCCCCCTTCCCCTTCCCCTTCCCCTCCCCTTCCTCTTCCCCTCCCCCTT